>NC_087268.1:35174275-35276775 GCF_015220805.1 Pogoniulus pusillus | reverse complement strand
CTCCAATTTCTTCCTGAATAATGTACAGGCTGCCATCATCTGTAATATAAAAAATACATTAATTCCATCTCTATGGTTATTGTATTTTAACCTTTTTTTTTTTTTTTTGGGGGGGGTGGGGGGGGTGTTGTCTGGGTTAGCAAAGAAGGAAGTTAAAAATGGGTAAATCTTTACAATAACAGAAATGATGCCTCACTGACAGCTAAGGGCAGGTAGAGGGAATTTATTTTTGTGAAGCTGAGATTTTTTTTTTTCAAGTCATTTGCTAGTTAACTCATTGGTTGAGACATTCATTTGCCCTGCATTAGTTTAAAACATTTTAATATGGTTTTGCTACTCAGAGTGTGAGACAAGATTTCATATTTGACATAGACTAAATTTTCCCTTCACTTTTTAGCTAATGTCTCTTCTATTAATGTGATATGTCAGGAAAGGTGGTGCAACTATATTTTTTTAAATACAGATTATTCAGATGTCCCTTCCTCCCTCCTTTTATTGTGAATTACAATCAGGAGTCATCAATTCAAAGATTGGGCTATAGGATTTCTGACACTCTGATGTTCAAGGGATATGCCAACATTATACATCTAGCTATGTTGCCATTTTTTTGGCTATATAACCAACCAGGATGAACCATTTTGAACACTCACATTCCTGTCTGTAATGGATTTTGCTAACAAACAAACAAACAAAACAAAACAAGCCCTCAACTAGTTTTCAACAGAAAAAAACTCCCTTCAACAAATATACCTAAGAATGTAAAATATAAACCCTTTAGCAATACAGTTAGAAGACATTACAACTGCTATGATATATGCCAATTTACAGGTATACTGAAGGTATGATTTTGGTAATTCAGGGCTGCACACATACTTCTAAAAGTAGGACTGGATTCACAGTTCCTTTGCATTTCTTTGGCTTTTTGTGAGATTAAATTTGTATTAGATATCTATATAAATATTTTCTCAAATCTCACTCTCTTCAGACACTCCATTGTACAGAATTGAGCTCTATATTTGCAGAAATTTTGTTTTTAAAAAAAAGTTAATTTGAAAGTCCTAAAATTGAATATTCTCAGGTAAGTACATAGCCCATATGTTCTCTAGAATTAGTGGAAGTATATAGAGTTTCCTGCACTTAAATAGAATCAGTGATTTTACATTTTAGAGGTTTTTTTTTCCCCTTTGTTTTTTTTTTTTTGGTGGTTGTTGTTTGTTTTGTTTTCTTTCCCCCATACCCTTAGGTTTTATTAGATGCTTTCAAATCTGATTAGTATCTCAGTGAGGTGAAAGGATACTGATAGAGAGAAGTATGAGAAATGCTTAAATTAGCTTTCAAAATTATTTTCCCACCACTGTTAAAGGTATTTTTTTCCCCATGTGTTTAATGTTAGACAAAATCAGCTTCTTACTAAAATAAACTGCCCTTGTTCAAGTGTCCTCTGATCCACTGAAAGAAGCTTCCTCTCAATTTGGGAAAGCCAAGACTACACTTATCAGAAAAGTGTAAGGCTGCTTGTTTTCCTGTTACTTTATTGTTTGTTTAGAGTTTGATTTTTTTTCCTTTTTATATAGAAAACTTGCTGTAAACAAGAGGTAACTGCATTGCCTCTGATTTGGGAGCAGGTATTCACACGGCACAAAAGATTTGTTCAAACTTAACAAGATGCATGGTAGTTTTAAGACTTTGAAATGAACTCAGTGGATGAGTTTTATCTCATGTAACCAGGAGAAATCTCTCCCATGCAAACCACCGTCCTGATACTTCAGAGAAACAGGAAGCAATTTTCACAGCTCATTCACACAATCAATGAAATGTGAAATAGGCTCCATGGTTAGGTGAGAATCCTGGATGCTCCCTCTATCTCTGGGAAAGGCAGTCTTATTCCCAGGGTATTAGGGTAAGGAGATAAACACAGAGCAAAAAGTATTTATTAAGACCAATGTTACTATCTGAACAATGGAGGGAAAATGAAAGATTCATGAAAAACTATATTCTTATTTGTACCCAAGAACAGTTACTGAATGCTTGTAATGATGAATTTAAAAAAAAAGGGGAAAAAAAAAAGAAAATAAAAATAATACTTTTGTTTCAGCCAGGCTCTAAGTAATTTAACATAAAATCAGTGTATATGGATATAGTACAGAAGGTTATAAGAGTGAACATCTTTTGTATAGGAGAAATTGTCAGAAGACATAAGCATAAGTAGAGCTTGGTTTTAGCGCTGCTACAATATATATATATATATATTTATACACATTAGGTGCTATGGTAGAAAAATACATCTCTTCACCTGATTAGAATTTCATTTACTTAAATAAGGCAATCTGAGCCATAGAAATACACAGAACAATCACAGGATGAAAGCTAATTAAATTTAAAAAATTGTTCTCCCCAACCCCACCCTTATAGTCAGTTTGATTGACACTTAATAGTTAAGCCAGTCCATTTGTTCCTTAAGAGTGAAGTTCCCACAGCAAAAAAAAATACAGCACAATAGTCTGTGCTGGAGTCTTCTGGGCAAGTGCAGCGAGCATGGAGGAGCTCTGATGAGTCTATTGAAAAAGCAGCTGTTTCTCCCTTCACTTCTGACCTGGTAGTGCACTCCAGTATAGCTGTGTTCAAAACCCTTTCACTCTTTACTCAGTGCTGCTTGCCATTCAGTGGGACAGAAGCAAGATCTTTATATTGGTTTTAAACTACTTCAAGAAGCAGATGCAGCAATTACCTTTAAAAGCAATAGCTATATAGACCCTGAATGCTGGCCTGTTTTTATTATTGTTCTCTGTCCAGGGAGCACTTTTATTGCTAGCAATCAGTGTTAGATCTTCAATAGTAGTTGATCATTTTTGCTTTGGGCTTTTGTGTGTCCATATGGCTATGGGTAGGGAATGTGAAGAAGAGCAAATTTTACTACTGGATTAGCAGTTCTTTGCCTGCCTTTTGATTTTACATTGTGGTCCATTCTGCACATACCTCAAAACAAGAGGCAATGTGTTTAAACCATAAATGATAGCCAAACTGAAGGAATGCTTCAATCAAATGCTACATCTCTGGACTCCAAATTATTAGCATGGTAATTATAGGAGGTCTGTAGAATTGCTGACACAGATGGCTTGGATAATAATATGTACTTAACAAAGTATAAAATGCTCTGTCAGAGTTACACTAAGGGTGGTGCAGATCTATCTACTTGTTAAATTTTTAATATGCAATTGGTAGAGCTCAAAATAATATGGTTAGAAAAGTAGGACAGGTATTAATAAGTGTACAACCTCTTTCCTTTAGCAATGTAACTATTACAGGCTTTTGAGTTGTCAAGTATTCTCTGAAGATGTAACATACTCATCTCAAGTGATGACTTCTGTTCATGGATAAAAAAATTACTGTGCTCATGACCCATAGTTTCTTAGATTCAAATATTTTGATGGCCAGTTTTGCAAGTGGCAGAAAGATACTAAGAACTAAAATAGTCAAGAACATTGATATTAAATACAGAATAAATTCTGTATTGAGTTTTCTAATATCAATTTGTATTAAATAATAATAATAAAAAGGAAATATTTGGGATAGTTTTACGGGATTTATATACAATACACAGTTGTTTTGTCTTGGAGCATTATGCAAAGTTTATCTTCCAAAATAATTTTTAATCAAAGCCCAAATTTCTTTTTTATTCTTCTGAAAATCCAGAAGTAAAATTAAAACCAAACCAAACCAAGCTGTCCCTTACTTCCACTCTGTGACTGATCTTACAAATTGCAACTCATAAAATACCTATGTCAAAGAACGGAACAGCATCCCAATTTTATTGCTTTCCTTATTTATAGTCAGTTGCATTCTCAAAAAAAAAGTGACATATGCTATGATATGTAAGTAAACAGCAACTAGGTGTTAATAATGTCCTATATATCAGTGTTGAAACAAAAATGGTAAATGGTAATTGTGGAAACACATCACATTGCAAACTAACAATAAGCATTTCTTTATCTTGAGTTACCTGTGACTGTGGTCTAGCTATAAAAAAAATCCAACATCTTTGTCTGTGAGGAGATAGTGATTTTGGGAATAAACTTCTCACAGAATAATTTGGATCACCAAGTTATATATCACAGCTTTATGCATATGACCAAAATTGCAGGTAGCTTCACTCCTTCAGAAGTGATACTCCTTGAGTTGAAATCTTGAGGTCACCCCACTTTGGTGAAACAGTAGCATAGCAAGTTATTGGGAGCAAGCTGTGGGTATTTGGAAGCTATTGGAGTAAAAGGAATTTATAGAGTGCACTTATCCACATAGCAGTGTAACATGAACTTTTGGCAGAATGAAGGTGTATTTACAAATAATCCACATAATTCCAGATCTAAAAATGCAGTAGCTGATTTTGCAGTGTGAGGAAAGACAAAGAGTAGTGTCCTCCACATTGCATGTATTTAAAGAAGCTGAACCAGGGACACCAGTCTAAGCTCTCCCTTAGTGTTTCCAGATCACAACAACTGGGCCATAAGATTGTAGACTAATGACTCCTTTTTGGGACATCTTTGAATTACATGTGTCCCAGGAATATTGAATCTGGGGGGGCTGGGTTAATCTGAAATAAATCCCCTGAGTAGGAGGGGCTTCAAGGGCTCAGTCTACTGGCCTGTTGTTTTGTTATCACCAAATTACATACTAAAGGATGTATCTCTAATCAGCATTAAATTTGCAGCCTTAATTTTTTGATGTATTAGGATCACTGAAAAAATATGTGAAGAATGAGGGAGCATTATCTTGGGTTTTAACAGCAGCTCAGTGCTAAAGTATTGCTTCTGAATTTCTGGGAGATAGACTTCCAAATATTTTTTGCCTGAAATTTATAGTCAGTTACCAAGATGTAGCATTTTTCAGGAGCTGAATCCAAGCAGTAGGCTTTCCTCAGTTTATTTGATTTGATGTGTAACTTAACGCTTTTTTGTAGTGAAAGACTGAACTTGGGATCTCAGTCTAAATAACTGCTTGTGAAAAGGAGGTTGGAAATAGAGACAAACTTGAATTATACTTTACCTGCAATAAAATGAAGAAAAAGAAATTCCTGATAAAGCTGTAATTAGTGTTTTGAAAATGGAAGGCTTATACTTAGCTGTTAGTTATAGGTGAGGGCCCATTGTTCTGAATTAAGCTGTGTTTGTTTAACCAAATAGAGGTCTGGTATTTTGGTGTTTGGGTTTTTTTTCCCCCTTTCTGTTACGGTAATGTCTGTCAGCTCAGGCAAGTGCCAGCTGTGTGAGAACAGCCTGAAACAATTGGTTATATAATGTTCCTGCCTTAAAAATCTGTACATCTAGATAAGCAAGAATGATTTAAAAACCACAAAAAAAAAAACCATGCATCTGGATTTTACACCCACTAGAGCACAGGCTGTGGCTATGCTAAGAAAATGAAATTCCCATAATAAAAAGGTAATTTCAGAAGCTAATAAATCAGATTATTATTTTTTTTTGAGGCTCCTTTCAATGGCATATTAATTTCTCTGTAACATGCAGCTCCACTTCGTTCCTCTCAGAAAATGTGTTGGCAAGGCGACCCTTTCCTCTCCTGTGGAGTTTGACTGACAGGGTGCTGCCAAGGAGGGAAATGATTTTCAAAGTCTGATATAAGAAAAAAACATTTCTTGTGCTCTCATTGGACTTCTGTTGCTTCAGGTGTTACAGGAAAAAAACAAATCAACTCAACTGCTCTGGTTCTTAATAAGCGTATTATTAAGATCCCCAAGCATCGCTGATACTGCTCTTCCAAACAGACTGAGGAACTCCATTCATTTATTGATGCCCTCTCTGTGAAGGGATTATGTTTCACTTTGTTTGAAGGACCTGAGAGCCCTTATTATTTTTGTTTGCAGAAACACTGTGGTGCACATGAAAGAGACACAGGGGAAAACTCCTTTTTTTCCCCCCTTTCTTTCCTTTTTGTTTGGGGAGAATGGTTGGCTGCTGATTGCCTCTTTTTTTTTTTTCTTCCTTTATTTTTTTTTTTTCCTTTTCCACTTGAAAAAGCTTTTTGGATGATTGATTTCTGATTTAGATTATCACATCCTCCCTGTCGTTCCCTGCTCTGTTTACAGAAGTTTTCTAGCTGCCTTGTCCGACTGACATTCAGGATATTGATAAGGTTAAATATAATGACTGAGTTGCTTTAGTGGCCAGGTAAATCTCTGAGTCTAGTTTATTTTGATAAAGTCTTTCCTCTGTGCCATCCAGTAAAGACAAAGATTTACTTAGGGTTACAAAAAACACAAACCAAGAAATCCTTTAGATTCCCTTTCCCTGTAGCTGTCTTAAGTCTTTCTATGACAATACTTACCGTGTAAAGTAAATGTAGCAGCTTGGTGGGAAGACTATGTGTTCTTATGACTCATGCTGTACATGGGGCAGAAAACTCAGATGCTAGCTATGATATCTGTCTCTGCAAGCAAATGTGCAGCTCTAGGAAGTGAAAGTACAGCCAGCAGCTCTAACCAGGCAAATCAGCTCTGCATGTACACGATCTTGGCATTCAAATGCCGTGTGGAATGGTAATAGGTTAAAGGAAATTAAGGGTTAAATGGTATAGCCATAAAGAAAGTTCTCCAGAGACTAAAGACTTCTAGGGAGATGGGTAGCTTGTCCCTGAATATTTTCCCCAGAGGTCAGTGCTGTTCAGTATCTTTATTGATGACCTGGATGAGGGAATTGAGTCCAGCATCAGTAAGTTTGCAGACGACATCAAGCTAGGAGCAGGTGTTGATCTGTTGGAAGGTAGGAGAGCCCTGCAGAGGGACCTGGACAGGCTGGATGGGTGGGCAGAGGCCAATGGGATGAGATTTAACAAGGCCAAGTGCAGGGTTCTACACTTTGGCCATAACAACCCCAAGCAGTGCTACAGGCTGGGTGTTGGTCTCTTCTCCCAGACAACCAGCAACAGAACAAGGGGACACAATCTCAAGTTGTGCCAGGGGAAGTATAGGCTGGATGTTAGGAGAAATTTCTTCACAGAGAGAGTGATTGGCATTGGAATGGGCTGCCCAGGTGGATGGAGTCACCATCCCTGGAGGTGTTCAAGAGAAGACTGGATGAGGCACTTGGTGCCATGGTCTAGTTGACTGGCTAGGGCTGGGTGCTAGGTTGGAGTGGATGATCTTGGAGGACTCTTCCAACATGGTTGATTCTATGATTCTATGATTGTAATTTGTTGTTCTGTTCCGAGACTATACAGCTAATTCTCTCTCTCTCTCTCTTCCCTCTCCACCTCAGGAAGAGTGTGGGCCTTATCTTTGTGGTGTGTGTGTGTG
Source organism: Pogoniulus pusillus (assembly GCF_015220805.1). NCBI lineage: Eukaryota > Metazoa > Chordata > Aves > Piciformes > Lybiidae > Pogoniulus > Pogoniulus pusillus. The sequence continues at coordinate 35,269,469 of NC_087268.1, read as the reverse complement.
TGAGATGGTTGTCTCCAGGCCTTGGCTAGCAGTGAATTTCAAGCAACATCACACGGCCTGTAAAATCCTGGTAAGCCTCTCATGGGGAGGGAGGGTTGGGGAAGCAGGGGCAGTTTGTGGCCTGCTCTTGGGCCTGTTGAGGCTGAGTGGGGTGGAGATTTTCTGGAAGGCTCTGGAAGGTTTTTGACCTGGAGGGCCCAGATGAAGAACTGAGCCTCATTTGTGAATGTATTCCTTCTACCTGAATACCTTTTGTATATATTTTAAAATAGAATTTTCCATTTAAAACACCCAATGAGCGTGGAGCATTTATTATTGTACTTCTCAGAAAGGGATAAAATGCATTTGCTGTCCTTTGGCCCTGGGCAGCTCATGGCTCAAAACTTGGACAGGAATTTATGGGCAGTGGGGTAAGGAGAGGTTCACAGCGGATTTATGTTATCTGAAAGTCAGCAGTCATTTTGGAGAGCAGGCCCACTGTCTTTTCAGCCATCCTGCTTTAGTCACTAAGCCACAAAAATTGTCGTTTTCATATATCTCTATGCATGTATTAGATTCCCCCCCACACTATTTTTAAAGTAACTGAATAGGATATTTACGGTTTAATCCCTTTCTCTGCACTTAAGACTTGAAACCTCCAAATTAGGAGTTCCATTTATTTGGGATTGTCAGAAAATTATTATAATAAGGAGACTGTTTTTCACGGTAGCACTGCTGAAGCACAGGAGTTCGACTTATCTCTCTAATACCTAGTTGGAATTGTAATTTCTCTTGTGCTTTCACTTATACTGACTTCTTTCTCAGCGTGACTCAGCCCTGGACAAATAGTTAATGACAGCTGCGTAGGATTTAATGTAGCTAGAGAATGGCATGTGTAGCACAAGAAATTACAACCTTTGTACTGTTGCACCTTTGTGCCTGGCAGAAAGGGCGATTTACAGTTTTGCCGCATACCAGCAAAAGCTACAGGCTGCTGACAAGTGGGGAAGGCCAAGGTGCTCCTGGATCCTGGTTCATATGTCCGCTTCAAATCAACCCACTACCTGCTTCTAGCTGTGGATACCTCTGGGAAGAGTTCGGTGCTTGCTTTGTTTACAGTGTAATTAACCTCTGCATGCCAGGTAGAGATTGAGATTTGCACAGTACTGCAAATCTGTATCTCCTTATACTTTGATAAGTAAAGGAGATGTTAATTTTATCAGTTATATTGGATCCTCTGAAAAAGTGAGGCATTGTGTAAAATTGCCGTTTTCTGTCTATTGACAAATGAATCCAGAAAGGAATACATTTTCTTCCCCAAGGAGACTGCAATAATTTGACACAAATTCTAAAATAAGAACACCTTTTTTTTTTTTTTTTCATATATCACCTTTTTAATACTGCAACATGTAAGCCTTTACATATTAGAATATCAGAATTCAAATATACTGTTCTTGATTTTTCATTTATTTACTGTGCCTTTTTATAGACATAGCTGCATAGGATTTGATAGCTTCTTTCTGAATGTACAGTCTGTGATATAGTACAGGGTTATGACTTTTTCTGTAAAGAGTGTATTTGCATTTAAAGGAAGTCTTTATGGCGAGCTATTAAGCTAAAGGTTATAGAGACAAAAATACAGTGACTGTTGCTTAAGCTATAATAGGACCACAGCAAAGTGGAAGAGGAAAGATATTTTTAGGTTCTGAACTGCTGGCATTCTTCCTGTGTCATGATTCCTGCTGATCATACCTGATGTTTTAGACGGTCTGAAAAAGAGTTTTGATTTTTTTTCACTCCCATTTTTAAAGTTCTCTGCAAGATAAAGCCAACTTATTCCTGCGGCTATCTATTTTGATAACAATGTAGAGAAAAAAAAAATAGGAGCATTATAACCTTGTTGAGTTTTCTGCAGATTCTTATAAACATATAACAGGGGTAATTTGTTCTGCTTTTCCCTTTATACTCAGTTCAAGTATAAATCCAAATATGTGATGCCACCCACAGTTTGGAAAGAGTGGGGGTAGTTTTGGTGCCTCTAAAAGATAATCATAATAATAGTAATACAAAATAGATGACAAAGTTTCTACATTTCAATTCAAGTAGTGAAGTGCTGAATTTCCCTAGTACTATGTCAAAAGTTTTCGCATTCTTATTGTCTTCAATGGAATTTAAGGTACTCAAGAGAGCTCTGTCCTTTATATCTTTAAAGATCATTGTAGAGTGGTAGTGATTCATGTTCTGCTACAGTTCTTTATTCTTGGTGGCAGCAAAAGTGCCAGGGACATCAAGGAAAAATTATGTAGAAAAACAATGTTTTAAAATAATACCTGAAGTAGGGCATGGCTTTATGTGAACGTTATAATGAGAAATATCAACTTTCTCAGTGAGATGAATGCATCAATCTCTTCTTCAAAGCTGTGAAAACCATCTTCAATCCTCTCATGTGAGGATAGATAAATAAGACACCAGCTGAGAATCTACCCTGAAAATAACAACAAAAAAAAACCCAAACCCCTGCAAATTTTTTTCCACAAGAAATATTTAATAGCTTATTGTTTAAAGATAAAACCCTTTCTTCAGATCATGTTCTGACTTTTGATAGATAATATACTGCATAAATTAACTTCCATATTGATAAGCACTTAAAAGAAGGTTCTTATTACTTAAACAAGATTTTTTTTTTTTGAATCTGTCCCTTTATTCAAGACCATTTGTGTTCAGACTTTATGATTCAGATGGAACTCGTGTAATTTAATTGGTGGGTTATACAGCAGAATTTAATATAACTATAATTAAAGAAAAGCAATTGGATTTTGGGCTCTTTCATTATGAACATGTAGCAATCCAAGATTTCCAGCTAATGTTGCCATCCATGACTTTTTGTTCACCTAACATTAATCATCTGCTGCACTAAGCTTAACTTCCATGGATTCGAGTTTGATATTTTTTCACTAAACTTCAGCAGAAAGAATTCACTATGAACACAGAAATTAAAAAGGGGGAAAGTCTGATCAATTATTACTATGGTATAATAAATATCTGAATTTGTGCATTGAATAAAGAAATAAATAGTTCATAGCTAGCCAGCAGGGAGTGTTGGAGGTAACATTGCAAGGAACTACTGTAATTTAGCAGCAAATAGATCTAAATCTTCAATGTGCTTGTGACTTCAATTCAAGAAAGGATATGTGGCACAACACCTTCAATAGTTACAAATTACTTTCATGGCTTTCATCTATTTTCTTTAGAGATGTTAGACCAATTGATTAAAGTCCTCATGCAACAGGCGGGGTTTTTTTCATATAGAGAACTCCATTTATTAGTGAGATTTTTTTTTTATAATCATGTGTAATTAGTTTTATTTTGCTTCACATCCAGTCAAACAGATGTGTTGTGCCCACTGATTTTGAAAGCCACTGAATAACTCAAAGACCAGAAAAGTCCAAGGAGAGATTTTGTAATGCCAACACTATTATTATCATCAAGAAAAATATTCTATATCCGGAATTATTATGTGCTGTAATTGCATCAAAAAGCAAAATAATCTGCTCTTTTCTGTAAAAGTTCTGTTGTAAGGCACAATTTTAGGTAAGAATATTTTTTTGTTGTAGATGACCATTCAGATTATTTGAGTCTCCTGCAGAGGGTTAGTCTTCTTAGGAACAAAGTCTCATAACTTTTCACATTAGAGAAAAATAACAGCACCCCACTTCTCATAATTCTTGTGAAAGACTAGGGTGTATTCAAAGATGTGAACACTGCAATCTCTATCTTAAGGGACATTTTTGACTCACAGTGCTCATTCTAAATATTTTCTTGATATGTCTGTCCAGACAAGAAGAAATAATCTTCCAGCTTTGTGACATCTGTGCTCCAAACACTGCAGTGGACCATTTGATTACCAATTGTGCTCAGGAAGAGTTCCTATGTGATGGATCTGAATTAGCAGCCTACCCCTCCCCACCTGTATCTTTCACTGAAGATAGTAAATGCTGTAGAGTGAGCCTTTTCTGGCCAACAGGGACACAAATAACACAAGTAACCCCTTAGCCACCCACCCAGACAACTTAAATATCCTGTGGTGGAAACTCTGTGATAAAGGATTTCTGTAGGAAAAAAATGTCAATAGATGAATTTGGTTCCTTTTAAAGAAGTATAAAAAAGAAATTCACTCTTGGCCAAATGCAAAAAAAAAAAAAAATTACTTCTCTCTTGAAGGCTTTATCTATTCATTTGATTGTCTTTTCTAAGTGAGCTGTAATTAGAGCTAGTCCTCTTCTAACCCTTGTGCTAATGAGGCTTTGCTCACTTCTATTAGTGACAGTACATTGTATTTTAATAGGGATCCCCTGGCCTGGCATGGCAGGACCTGCAGATAAGGGGAAGGAGAGCAAAAGGAAATGTAAAGAAGTGAGATCAGCAGGAGGTCCCCTTCTTGGCACTGGGCTCCACAGGAAGGCGCTGGCTAACTTTGTCTTAGAACTGTCATTTGTATTAACTTCTAACCCATCACCTTCTCTGGTAGACTAGCTTTACTCAATGAAGCGGGATAGATCCTTGGCTTGGCCTCTCTATCCCCTATTTCAGCAAACTGAATACAACACAAAAAGTTCACAGGGGAAGCATTTGGGGAGATGGTGTTAAGGATAGGGTCAAAAAGAGCTTTTAACTCATCTTAACTTTACTGTCCTTTTCCATTTCAACTCTTATCAGCCCATCAAGGCTTTTGGTTTGTTCACTCATCCATTGCTAAAAAACAAATGCAACCCATAACATGGAAAACCTACAAATGGAAATTACATGTGTTTTGAGACATGTAGCACTTTGGTCTATGGTCTATACCTTTATGCTTTCTTGTTTGTTTTTGATTTGTATTTTTTTTTCCTGCTAGTCTGTTCATGGTTGGATCAGAATTCTTCTGCTAATTCTACCTTTGCATATGCTGATGCAAATTAGGGCAATTTCTTTGCTTTTCAGTAAAATTAGCAGGGAAAAAAGAGTCAAGACTTTTGAATCTTTTGTGTGATAGTCTTGCATCTCAATCAGAAAAGGTTCTAGCAAAATCTTTTAAGAGGTATTGGAGGCTGTTAGAATGTGACAGATAAACAGCTCCCTGTATGGCAGAAGGTAGAAAAACGTTATTCTTTTTTATTTAGTTCCTATCAATGACTTCCCAGAAGCCCTAAGCAAACATATTTCTTACTGTTAGGACATTGAGAGCCTACCTTAGGATCTTTCAGAGCTCTGGGGACATGGTTTTGCTCTGCCCCAAATTTAAGAAGATTGTATACAGGTCAGTGAAGTGAATGTAACAGTTTACCAGTATTTTCACTTAGTTTGCTACCTACTTCTCTTTTTATGCCTATCTACAAATACCTTTGGCAAAGTGTAAAGTAAGAAGGAACCAAATCAAAGGCCCTACATGAAGTACTGAGATTTGTATCAAATGCTTTTTATTCCTTTAAATAATGTGGTGTGCTCAGTCAGTGTCCTTTCTGGTGATCATACATTACTGACCACCTTTCTGAAGGTGTTTGATGACAAAGTACTTAAATAGACAGCATGGCATCTGTCCAGTCCATTACTAATATTGTAGACAATTATGATTTATAGTGATATGAGATATGAATTTGTCCATGTTAACACAGACTCAATTTCATACTGACATCATTAGTTGAAAGAAAGCCAGAATTTAAGTTATGTCACAACGTTGTGTGGATATGACAATGACCAGGATGGTTCCAGGTAGCTCGAGCACAGGCCTCCAAGGTATTCTAATAAGATAAGTGAGTGTGTTTATGAAATGAACCTGCCTTATCTCTCCTAAAAGTGATTGTGTCACCACAGAAACCTGTGCTCTATTTAGAAAATTAATTTTTCATGTCTGGATGATTTCCCTAAGCATATTTTCAGATGACTGGAACAAAGCTGTGTGGTCTTTCTAAATATCACCTGGCTGCCAGGATCAAAAGCTGTTGCAAGACATGTTCCTTACAATCACCATGTGTGCTCTCGATCCTAGATGCTTTACTTTCCACAGCCGACTAACAGGTAGTTCATGGCCTCCACTTATTATCTAGCCCAATCCTCCAATGCTATTCCAGCATACTGTCTTTTGCAGAGGAAAAACATAAGTCTCTCAGGAGCAGTAGAATTTTTACATTTGGTATCTGTGTGAGCATGAGAAAAGATAGACCATCTTAGGCTGAAACATCCTCAGAGGCAGAAAATGTGTCTTTTACTAGAAAATCAGAACATATCTTGGAGGTCTCTTCCAACCTGGTTGATTCTATGATTCTAAGATTCTATTCAGTGCTTGTATGTGTTCTGGGTTTTGTTGTTGTTGTTTGTTGGGGTTTTTTGTTTGTTTTCTTGTTTGTTTTAAATTATTATTCTGTTGTCTGTGTGACTGTCACACAGTCTTCTAGTTTTCCTTGGATGTGCTAGTGACCTGCTGTGACAACTACCTCAACCTGGATATGTGTGTTCTCTAACTGCAACATGGTCATGGTGCAGGATCTTAATTTGCTGAATGGAAATGTTAGCATGCAATATAAATGTGATGCTGGTGTCTACAGCTCACCTGTCCCTTTTGCCACTTCCTCAATACTTTTTCCTATCATTCTCTGTCTGTATTCCACTAAACACCACTATCTGCTGGAAGACAACTCACCTCATTGCCTTTCTTCCCGTATAGAGCCCAGGTTCCCTTGGGAATAGTGATTGCAAGGGATCCTGAACAGATGACAATGTCATGAAGAAGGTTTGGAGAAGAAGATTGTAAAAAAGAGAGAAAATGATAAATCAGGTTGTAGAACAAGCTCTAGTTTACCTATGGTTATTATAGAAAATCTCTTTTATCTCTCTTGCATATAAACAAACCAGTAGTATTTCATGGAATCATAGAATCAACCAGGTTGGAGGAGACCTCCAAGATCTCCCAGTGCAACCTATCACCCAGCCCTATCCAGTCAACTAGACCATAGCACTAGCTGCCTCATCCAATCTTTTCTTGAGCACCTTCAGACACGGTGACTCCACCACCTCCCTGGGCAGCCCATTCCAATGCCAATCACTCTCTCTGTGAAGAACTTCCTCCTAACCTCCAGACTATACTTCCCCTGGCACAACTTGAGACTGTGTCCCCTTGTTGTGTTGCTGGTTGCCTGGGAGAAGTGACCAACACCCACCTGGCTACAACCTCCCTTCAGGTAGTTGTAGGCATTGATTCTTGTGGGTTTTGTGGTTGTTATTTATTTGTCTTTCAGTTCATTACACTACTGTTTCTGCAACATGTTGTGGTTATGCAGTAGTAGTGAATCTACAATAATACTACAAGCTTCAATACTGTGGATTCTGAATGCCTCAATATTTTTGTATTCTTGCCTCCATAGATCTTCCTTAATGTGCTCTTTGTCTTAACAGAGGAGGGATAAATAAGGATTTCTGAATTTATTTAGATTTTGGTTTAGCAGCAGAATAATGTTTAACCCCATTTAACTTTCTGGAATTAACAGATCTCACTTATTTGGCTAAGTTGGTCACATAGGTGTCTGTCAAGTAAATGGGGATAATAAGGAACCTAAGAAGAGGTTTGAATTAGTTATCCAAGCACAGAGATAAACGGAGGACATAATTTCTACACCAAAGCAACTGTTCTGACCACTTATTGGTTCACAAAGTAATTTTGTACATATTTTGGTTTAGTCACATGTAAGACTAAAAACCTACTGAAACTGCAGATGCAATGATACCTTGTCCTTTGGTGAATGAGTGGGTAAATAAATGAGTTTAAAATCATTGATTTTTTTTTGTTAATGGATCCAGCAATTGATCTTCCTAACAGGCTAGAAATAGATTCCTGCTACCACCCTCCCCCTGCTTCCATTTCCCTAGACTCTTGAACTATGAACTTACTGCTGGTGCTGGATACTTAAGACATATCAGCCATTCATTGCTTTGATATCTGTCTTAGACCATATCTTTTTTCTATGGTGAGTTAAAGTCCTTGCTGTAGTTCAGTTTATAACCTCTGTGTTTAGAGATTATACCAGTGTTAATGTCCATGTCCAGAAAATGTATTCAGGTGTTGTAGGGAAAAGGAAATTAACTAACTAGCACACTTGTAGTCAGGCTATAGTCCTCACTCTTTATTGTCTGTCCTTGTCCTAAAGAGCTGAGGAGACAAAGACAAAGACTGCCTGTAGGATCAGTATAAAGATGTCACAAGGAGGGCTCTTCCCATTCACTCCTGCCAGTGAGCGTGATATATTTAATTCCATGAAGACTGGTGTAAATTGTGTCTCTTCATTATGAAAAAAATAGTTTCTGACTTCTAACAACAAGAGAAAAGAGCCAAATCGTTTACTTGGAAGAAAGACCAAGCCTGATTTTACTCTTTTTCTTTTCAATCTGTACCTGAATTGTGGTCTTGTCCTGACTATTATACAACATTTTCCTCAGATTTTCAGTTCCTTAAAAAAGTTGGGTTTGTGCTGCAGAAGACAAGATCCTGCCTTGTAATTGCCAAATATGCTTTGGCACTTGTGTATTCAAAAGATGTGCCAAAAGATAGAAGTGTTTACATATGTGACAAGTACTGCCCAAACTGGGAAGATTGTGTTACTCAAGTATGTATATTAAGTTCCAGAATAATCCACCATTTGCTCTTTTGAAGTTCTTCACACCTTTCGAGCTTTCTTACAAAACCAGGGACTTCAGTCTCCAGAGCTCATGTTTTATGAGCCAGTGAAATCTCAGGTTTTTATTTTTGTTAGTTATGTAAAGGATAAAGAGTGTAATATTCTAATTAATGTTTGATTGTGTGGCCGTTTGAGCTGATCCTCTAGCTCAGACATAGGGGAGAGATGAACATCCCAGGGATAGGTCACATAAATGGCAACAATAGATAAATTAATATAATTTCATTGGAGCATCAAGAACTTAATGTCTAGAAGCACAGCTTGTTCTCCCCCTTCACCCGCTGGCTTCTGCTGCTGCAGCTTCGCCTATCTTCCCCGGCTGCTGTTTTGGCTACTGCTGCTTCTGCTGCTTCGCCGCCGCTTGACCCCTCCCCCATCTCCCTTAAGGTTATTGTATTTTTTTTTTTTTTCCTTCCTTCCTTCTCTAGTTATTATTTCTCTTTACATTGTTATACATATATTATAAGAAAATACAATTTCATCTTTCCCTGACTTTCAAAAAAGTAGGGGGGTTTGTGTTGTAAATTTCTTCCCGGGGGAGGGATCAGCCCAAACCCGGGACAGATTGCAAAAGCACAAAATATGCAACACAGGAAAGTCTATTAACTTTTAGACTAGTATCTCTTTAAACTTTTTCCCAATTAAAGTATCACATCTGTACTTTTGGATTTCCATCTGTGCAACATTATATTTAAAAATTACATTGAAATAAAAATTTAAGTATTAGCATGCTTAAAAAAGCCAGATGATTGCATTTCTTATTTTGTTCTTAATCAATGAAGACATGTGCTAATTCTGATGATTCTTCACATACAAAGGAGTTTAAAATACTATAGTGGAATTTCTAATGACAAAATTGTGGAGAAATTTGAATTATAAAATGTTTAGCTATTGCATTTTATTTTAGAATTGTCTCCTGTGAGCTGCAATGTAATGTATTTGCTCTTTACATTTTCCTTTTGGAGAATCAATTAAGCTCAACTTCGATAAATGCCTAATGATTAACTTACAAAAATGTATCATTTTACTTTGTCTTCAGTTGTAGAACTAAACAAGATGATTACTATTGTTTAGTGAAAATTTGACCAACAGACTGCAAAGTCTTTATCATCAAAGACTTCTTGCCCTTAGGTCAAAGTTGTGTGCTTTCTTAAGTATGTTTTTTGTAACACTTGTTCTTTTACAGAAAGAAGAAAGAAGGTAACAATGAAGATCTTTGAAAAAATCAGTTACCAGACTACAAGGCCCCTGGTGTGTTGAACAAGGAAGAAATCTTGGAGGTAACTTCTGCCCCAATGGATCCCAGATTCAAAATCTTCTTTGTAAATAAAGCCTTTCATTTAGTACAACTGGATCATAAAGTGACAAGTTTTCCCCTAGAGTTTAGCCTAAAGCCTCTTCTGGTCAGATTAACTCTGTTGTATTCATCTGCAGACCTGGATTAACCCCTAAGAAACTCTGTATTGTTTCTCTTCATTGCATATATCCCCATGTCTCCTATTATCTCCCTTTTACATCAGACAAAGTGATGCAAAGTTTAATCCATGATAAGCTTTTTGTAGTTTTGCGTATCTGTTAAGACAACTTCTTTGACAGTTGTTTCCCCTTTAAATGCAAACAGCCCTTCCAAGTAGAAAACCTTGTCAATAGAATTTGCTAACCCAAAACACAGAGAAGGTAGCAAGAGAAGTGTCCTTTTTGTAAGGACAAAGATGCAAGTGCTAAATCCATTGACTCTTACTGCTGTTACTGTTGTGTGCAAATTGAAAATACATATACGTATAAGACAAGTAGACAGACATATATATAGACTTTGTTTTTCAATGAAAGCCTGAGTATTGTGAAGTTTTCTCAGTATGAAAGTTATCTCTCATTGTTTTTTAAAAGCTTTGTAAAAAGTTGCTTAAAAACCTCTGCTATGTCTGATAAAACTGACTTGGAGGAACTAGGGAATAGCCTTGATGAAAGAAGTTATAAAGGTGGATGCTAGAGTAAGGAAGTGGATGGTATTATTTACGTAGATACCTTCCTACCTGCTTAATAAGAAAAACAGACATAGGAAAATATAACATGGGTCACATTTCTGATTTGGATAATACAGATCTGTTTGGGCAGCAATGAACTTGCTCAAATTTTGCTATTTTATGGTGATATAATATGACATATTAGCAAAACCAGCACTTTTTCAACAACTAGCTAAGATCCAAAGAAGCTTCACTGGTCTCATCACATGAGTTTTGCTAAGGTGTCTACAAAGCAGTGTTCTCCATGGGGTAGGGTTAAGGCTAAACAGAGATAATCCTGTTGAGACTTTAACATGTTTTCAGAAACTCAAACCAGGGCACAGTACAGCAGATTATCCTCTGGCCTTTCACCTCCAAGGCATGCAGACATGGTATTGAGAAATGAGACATAGTTTTTTAAAGACATGTGTTAAAAGTTTCTAAACTGAACTTAGAGGCATATATTAGAAGTTTCTTTATTCCTGCAAATGTTTTCTGCAACCTTTGTATGGCACTGTTATACACCTGGCACAGAGGAGTTGTATTTCTAGTCTTTCTGATCTCCCTTCCTTATTTTATAGCATCATTTCTGAGAGAGGTTTATTTCATCTGATAATTTAAAAGTGGCTTTAAAAAGAGTATTATTTTGGAAACTGTCATATTGTTGCTCGTAGGTTTTTGAGCTTTAGAAATGAAAACAAAATCTCTGAGAATATGTGTGTGTAATTTCCATTTTTTCCAAAACTGTGGTTTTGACCAAAGATATTTTTTCAGAAATTGTCTAACTATTGGTAAATTTTAATTTGTGTAAATTAACAGATCTCATAAAACATACCTTTAGACATCTATCATAAGATTTGTCTGAATCTCAAGAAGAAAGATTGAAATCTCTCGATATTGTAATTTCAATTTCCATATATTGTCATTTGGTCCTTTCTACTATTTCTAAACTGCTCACAAAAACTCTGGAACATTATAAAGAGATGATGTAGATGTGTGAACACACAACTTACATATAGAGGGCATGGCAAAAGGGGACAAAATACCTATTTTTCTACCAGGCTTGTGGCTTCTGTCTTGATTAGTTCACCAGCATAGTGCATTCTCTCAACCTGTTCCATTCAGGGCTATCAGAAAAGCTAGAGTGATTCAATAGGAGTTTAAATGTGGAGAAGTCTATCTGTGAAGCCTGAGCTCTGGAAAGATTGTCTTTCCCAAATAGCGAGGAAGGTATACTAGACACATGGAAAATTCTGTGACTCTGTGATTCCATGAAACAGAATAGTGAGGTCATCACTGACAAAATGGTGGAGAAGAATAAGATAAAGGTAGATTATTAGCAGAGAGGGATAAAGTTGTGCACTTTTTTGAGTGTGTTGTAACAATGGTAGTCTAGTATATGGGGAAGAGGAAAACCACGTCACACTTCCAAGGAGATAGATGTGCTGCTCAGCTAACACAGCTGCTCAGCTGATCTCAGGTTGCACAGACTGAATTGAGAAATACCTACCTTAGGGAGAGCATAATGCTGCAGACATAAAGGTGTGACATGCTGATTGGTTCAACTGCAAATGGCAGGGTGGAAGAAAGTGTTACAGAGATGCTGAGAAAAATGACAGGTAGCTGGGTTTGGATGCCACATGTAATCATTTCAGGTGTGATGTATCATAACAAAATGTGTGAAAATCCTCTCCTGAGGAAATTTTTTTTTATTTGCCAACAGCTCTCTTGTCTCTTTCATGTTAGCTACAAAAGAATTAAGTAAGCATGCAAATTTATGAAGCTGCCTCAAAGGAATGCCTCTGCACTGCAGTTTGTACTTACATACTGAAATTACAGTACTGCTATACTTCTTTTTTTTTTTCACAAGTTGTGATAATCATCTCAATAACCATTTTCCTGAACCCTGTAGATGACAATATCAACGCAGCTGTCAGAAGTCAATATGTTAAAAGTTAATAAAAATAATTCTATGAAAAAAGAACACTCCAAGTGTCAATGGCTACCAGACCCAACTCCATAGAAATGCTGCCTCAGGAAAATCCTAACCCTTGGATTACTAGAAAGTGAGTTGAAACACATTATCCTAAACGCAATACTATTTATCTATTAGTGGTCATTAGTGGAGACAGAGTAGCATGTTAACTAATCCATTGATACAATCCAGTTTGATTGGTCTTATTTTCTTATCCAGAATACTGCAATTAAATACATTTTATAATTAATTCAGCAGCTTGTTTGGTCACCAAAAGAAGTACAGATGTTGAGTAAATTTATTTTGTGAATGTTGAATTTGTGAGATGGTCATATGTAACTGTAAAATCAAGACTGACAATTTTACTAGTCAAATATTGGGAACTACAGACCTGTCAGCCTGACCTCAGTGCCAGGGAAACTGATGGAGCAGGTTCTCTTGGGGCCAATAACTGCGCACCTGAGGGATGGCAAAGATCTCAGGTCCAGCCAGCATGGGTTTAGGAAGGGCAGATCCTGCCTTTCTAACCTGATCTCCTTCTATGATCAGGTGACCCGCTTGGTGGATGTGGGGAGGCCTGTGGATGTAGTCTATCTGGACTTCAGCAAGGCCTTTGACACTGTCCCCCACAGCAAACTGCTGGCTAAGCTGTCAGCCCGCGGCTTGGATGGCAACACTCTGTGCTGGGTTAGGAACTGGCTGGAGGGCCGGACCCAGAGAGTGGTGGTGAATGGTGCCACATCCAGCTGGCGGCCAGTCACTAGTGGTGTCCCTCAGGGATCTGTGCTGGGCCCCATCCTCTCTAACATCTTCATAGATGATCTGGATGAGGGCATCAAGTCAGTCATCAGCAAGTTTGCAGATGACACTAAGCTGGGGGCAGATGTGACTGAGCTGGAGGGCAGAAGGGCTCTGCAGCGGGACCTTGACCGCCTGGACAGATGGGCAGAGGCCAATGGGATGGGGTTCAATAGCTCCAAGTGCAGGGTGCTGCACTTTGGCCACAACAACCCCATGCAGAGATACAGGCTGGGGTCGGAGTGGCTGGAGAGCAGCCAGACAGAGAGGGATCTGGGGGTGCTGATTGATACCTGCCTGAACATGAGCCAGCAGTGTGCCCAGGTGGCCAAGAGAGCCAGTGGCATCCTGGCCTGCATCAGGAATTGTGTGGCCAGCAGGAGCAGGGAGGTCATTCTGCCCCTGTACTCTGCACTGGTCAGACCACACCTCGAGTACTGCGTTCAGTTCTGGGCCCCCCAGTTTAGGAGGGACATTGAGATGCTTGAGCGTGTCCAGAGAAGGGCGACGAGGCTGGTGAGAGGCCTCGAGCACAAGCCCTACGAGGAGAGGCTTAGGGAGCTGGGGTTGTTTAGCCTGGAGAAGAGGAGGCTCAGGGGTGACCTTATTGCTGTCTACAACTACCTGAGGGGTGGTTGTGGCCAGGAGGAGGTTGCTCTCTTCTCTCAGGTGGCCAGCGCCAGAACAAGGGGACACAGCCTCAGGCTGCGCCAGGGGAAATTTCGGCTCGAGGTGAGGAGAAAGTTCTTCCCTGAGAGAGTCATTGGGCACTGGAATGGGCTGCCTGGGGAGGTGGTGGAGTCGTCGTCCCTGGGGCAGTTCAAGGCAAGGTTGGATGTGGCACTTGGTGCCATGGTCTAGCCTTGGGCACTGTGGTAAAGGGTTGGACTTGATGATCTGTGAGGTCTCTTCCAACCTTGGTGATACTGTGATACTGTGAAATATTGAATTAATTTTCCAGTGTGTCCAGCACTCTTGACCTAATCCACTTTGATTTGTGCTTAGCTTGGAGCATGTAAAAGCTACGTTGCTTTTCTTCAATAGGGCTTTTCAGGATCTCAGAGTTCTGCAGAGACTTGTTTTGTTGGGCTGCCATCTGAAGTGATGTTTGTTTTCAAGTAAAATTTGGTTGTTGTGATTAAGCATTTTGTTGGGTTAGGGTCTGGAATGCACTCATTTTACTGGATCAGTCTTCCAGATGTGTGTGGTGGCTTTCAAAAGAGATGTCTTAAAGATATAACTACTGCTAAGCTTCTTACATCACCAAATATCCACATCCTTCTGATTTTTGGTGTTCTGAAACACATATCTGGAACAACTTTCAGAAATATCCCACAGGGCTTAAAAGACCATTCTGGGGAATGCAGTTTGGTATCACTGTGCCAGTTCCCTAAAAACTGAAGTCATATACACGTGACTTGGAGAAAGGATATGAAAAAGAGCAAGAAATGTACATAAGCTACCCCCCCCCCCCCCCCCCCCCCAGTGACTTAATGTTTCTGGAAGTTTCCTCCAAGGCACTGGGAGTACTCTATTCTTCCTGCAGTGTCTGCTCTCCCAGGCAACCAGCAATAGAACAAGGGGACACAGTCTCAAGTTGTGCTACGGTAGGTATAGGCTGGATGTTAGGAAGACGTTCTTCCCAGAGAGAGTGATTTCCCATTGGAATGGGCTGCCCAGGGAGGTGGTGGAGACACCGTCCCTGGGGATCTTCAAGAAAAGACTGGATGAGGCACTTAGTGCCATGGTCTAGTTGACTGGCTAGGGCTGGGTGCTAGGTTGGACTGGATGATCTTGGAGATCTCTTCCAACCTGGTTGATTCTATGATTCTATGATTCTAAGAACAAGTTTAACAAAATACCAATTAAAATCTGTTTTAAACAGATACCTTGTGGATGTCTTTGAAGATCCTTTGGAAATGTGGGGAAATAACTCTAATAGTTACTACAGTAAAAAATCATATAGAACTAATGATAATTTTCTCGAATTTCTTAATCGATTACATGTGAAAAGTAACAGCAATGATGTACTATCTGCAATTTGTCTTGCTTTTCACCTTACTACTTCTCCTTCACACAGGAAAATGACTCCAGAAAGAAAGCTACAAGTGTCCTTATACTGTCATTAACAACACTTATAATCAGATGAAAAATAATGTCTTTTCCTCCCAGGAAACAAATCACTCTCTGACCTATAAAAGACAGAAGAACAGATTTCTTTTAGATCTCATCATTTAGTAGTTTGACAGATATTAGTAAGGAGTTGTTCTTTGTACATGTCTGTCTTGCTGGATGTATTATATTCAAACAGTGGACATTATTCTGTAGTGTGCACTTCTCATCTTTGCAGTAGTTACTGCTTTGTTGATTTACAGTAAACATAAATAGAACACTGACCCTAAATACACATGAAAGATGTCATATCCAATCCAGTGATGGACATCAAAGGCACAAGAATTTGATATCTCTCATCCAATTGGTAATAAAAGAGAAATGCCAGGGTCACAGAGAGAATAGCAAATGTGAATTATTTTAGTTTTACAAAAAGACTTGCTGCCTTCATCAGTCTCTGGATTACTATTTTGAAATACTTAAAGCTTATTTACATTGAAAGAAGTTTCACAATAATGAGAAAAAGGCCCACTATTTTGGGCAACAGCAATGATTCACACAGAGAAGATTACTCTTGATTGTGAAAATTATACAGCAATGTGTTCCTTGACTGTAAGTCAGTGCAGAAGAGTAAAATCATATGAACACCAGAACATCACACCATTATCCCATATTGTAGAGAAACAGGTCACGTGCATATGGCTTTTTCAAAGGCATTCAATGATGTAAAATCTATGTATCTCCAGTTAGGTGAGTCCAGAGAATGAATGAGGAAATGCTCATGTTTATGCAACTCATCTATCAATAAATTCTCTGTGTTAGTAAAGGCAGATAATTGTAAATAGCACTAAACAACCCCTAACATCCTGTGATCCTATGAAAGTGCTAAAAGTCTGACAACATAAGCAAAACACTGAGCTTTGATTTTGTAGCCATTTTTGGAGAAGAAAATTGCTTCAATGTCAGGATGGCATGTGCCAGTTTTATACCACTATCATTACTGAGGATACACCTGTATAATGCTCCAGCTAAAATTGAAAAACCCATAGTGTGATTGTATTGTGTATGCATGCATGTGTCTATTATATTGTCCCTTCAACATTTTAGTGAAGATATTTTTTTTTGAAATACTGACCTGTTGGTTCTTGTGGATCCCTGTGAATGATTCAGAGCAAAGCTAAGATCCAAGCAGAATTTATTCTTGAGAAGGTCAGATTTGTGGGACAGTGTAGCACATGTAGGTTGTTGTCATTAGGCTAAAGATTTCCATACCAGTGTAGATTGCTGAAAGTAGGGAAATATTTGTGAAGGGGAATATTTTGCAACATGTATTTTCTGTTGTCAAATTGTTTACCTGGTGTACCAATCTTCCAAATGTAAATTTTCTCACACACTGAGTTTGGCCTTTCTTTCTTTTTCTTTCTTCAGGGAACAAAACCTATTCTCATGCCTGCTGAAAGAGAGCACTATTATGCACCTTACATACAGTCTACTTATCTACCTCAATCTAGCCTTATTTTCATAACATGCCTCAACAGATTATATTATTATGTAATTTTCTACTTGTCCGTTTCTCCTGCTTTGAAGCTATTTTGAAGCTTAGCAATGAATTGTTCTTTACCCCCTTTATTATATGACTTTCCTTGAGAATGACTTATCTCCACATGTATCTGTCTCTGACCATGTTCCACAGAGACAGCAGAGAGTGTAGATGATTGCATGGAAGGGCAGGGATGATTGGAAAAGCGAGGAAATCAAGTTCCACAAACAGGGAGTGAAAGAATGGAAAAGCAGAAGGAAAAAATCTAGGCAATATAAAATGAGAGATCAAAAAAAAGTCAGTCTATTTCTGCCCAATCTCCTTCCAGCTCTATGCAAATCTCCCTTGAGCCTATGCATAAAACCTGACAGATCTATGTATCTGCCAAGACAGATGGAAATTATCTGATGCAGAATTATTTAAAGAAAAAAAAAAGTGGAAAACTGTAAGTAAAATAGAAAAACAATTGCAGAGATAACCATAAATGATACCATTTTAGTCTCTAAGTCTGAAAAGGATCATGTATTTGCATATCTATTCACACCATGAATAAACTTTTAGACATTTATGGAAGATGTGGATCCTTTCTTTGCAGGTTCATGGTGTTAGGTTGTAGACAGAACAGAGATCAATCTTGTAAAACTATAAGCTGATTTGTGCTTATTTCAGTAGCATATCCAAAACATGAAATAGGCTTAAAGAACCCAACTTGTCTTTAAATATATATATATATATATATATATATATATTAATTCTAACTCTAAATAACTTTGTTCAGTAGGATAGTCATGTAGAAGTCATACACACAGAATCAGTGTATTTTGAAAGATTTGGTTCATTTTTTCCATGTGTAATAGTAAGGTTGCTTACACAAGGGTTGCAAAGAAGAGTTAGTTAACTCTCACACATCGAATTTCACTGCTGATAGTTTGGTTTGCATGCTGAGATGTATACACAGTGTCTTTGTAAGCTCTTTTCCCCCATTTTGGGGTAAATGTTCTGATCATAAAGTTAATACAAAAAAAAAAAAAAAGGCACCAAACCTGTACGAATTTAATGTCATACAAATTAATATAAGCCCATACCTACACCATAAGGTCACTTTGTAGGTGCCTTTACATAAACCTCTAATTTCTAGAAAAGCTTAAAGACCTCTTTCAGAAGACCACTTTGTTTCTGAGCATGTTTAGGAGCATTATGAACTTCAGAATCCAAAATGAAGAAGTAAATTTTAGTTGCAACCATTTCAGGAATGCATTTTTGAGTTAATGTGTTTGATTTACTCTAGGAATTTTTAAACTGGGCTCACTATTACTCCATATGTCATTGGGATTTTCTCATGGCAGGTAGAGAATTAGTTAGTTGCATAGCTCTTGATATGATACATTTTTCAATGAACATGTATATTCCAGTTAAGACTGGATTGTTAAAACCCATTTATGTCAGGAAGGAGTAGGTTGTTGTAGCATGAATGTTGTCTGGGCAAGGTTTATGGAATGAGGTAATATATTCTGTTAAATAAAATGGTGTAATTGGGGAAGTTAGACAAACTTACAGGCCAAAACCCTCCTTCAGGTCTAAACAATTGAAAAAAAAATACATAGCTAAGGTCATCATTTAATTCACCATATTCCCTATGTATGTTTAGTTCATTTATTGTTTTACAATTCTTGTATTTAACTCTTATGCATACTTTTAACACTTATATACTTTGTCCTGCTTGAAGAAAGAAAACCAAAGCAAAATCTCATCAATTTTATTCATCAAAATATTAGCTAAATGAGAGGAAATGCAGCAACATGGTTAGTAATGTCACACAGAAGAGTTGCTTTATATCTATTGCTAGAGGAGAAAATTTGAGGGTAAAGTGGCTGCAGTTTTAAGGAGAGTACTTATTAAGCTGTGGCTCAGCAAAGAGCTAATAACATACACATGTTTGCTAAATACTACCTTGGCCATTTCCTCTGTGACTTAAACAGAAAATTGCCCAGGCATGAGTCTGGCAATCTTCTGCAATGTTAAAATTTCTTAGATGTTTTTGGGTGGGGCAGGGTTTTTGGGTGGCTTCATTTAACCATAGCATTCATTAATGTTGGTGATTTTAGATTATTAGTTGCCTTGCATAACCATACTGTAAAACTTGAACAATAGAATCAGGTAGGAATGGATGCAGTTATTACATTCTGTCTGAGATCCCAACAGCTTCCCAAATTTATTTTCATTCGTCATAGGTAGGTCTATTCTATTTTCAAATGCATTTTATACACTGATTTTGAAAAGTCCTTGAGTTCCTTTGACCAGTGAAAGCAAAAAAAAAAAAAAAACCCAACACATTAAGAAAAGATACAAATGTATTTTTTGTTTGAAGTAACTATATTATATATATGAGATCCACCATTTTCCCCCTGAAGCTGTGAAGATTTCTTTCTTTACCCCATGTTGTAATGAAAAGAATAAGAAAGGAACCTTTCATCCATAAAAAACTTGCTTACATTATATATATTTAATGCATTCTTCTAAAAGAATCACAGCTACTCTCAAATTCTTTAGCTAAACTTAACTGATCTTTTTGGGGCATCAAATGTGGCATATGAGCTTCCACAGAAAGAGGCAAATCTGTACTTCCAAAGAGTACCAAATCCTGGTGAGGTATAGCCCCAGCACAGTCTGGACAAGGGACCTATTTTTCACATTAGGGAATGATAATAGATCACATGACTTTTACAGCTCTTAAATGTATGATACATATGCACCACTGACCCCCAGTCCCCAAGTTCAAAGTCTCAGTCACTTTGAGAGCCCAACCTAAGCCTAGAAAAGTCAAACATTCCATTAATTAGAGAAAGATTTGTCTTATTTTTAATTAGAAGAAACATAGCCATTCACAACTGAGTATTGTAGCCTGGAAATATGCTCTTTTTACAGTCAGATATTTGAGTAACAAAAAAAACAGGATTAAGATGCTATGTTTTGGTGGGTTTTTTTGTTTGTGTTTTTTTTAATTTATTTTTCTTTTTCAGTGCAGCAGGAACCTTAAATTCCTGCAAGCCTCCTGAGTAAACTGTCTCATCCTTTATATTTTGACCATTACTTTTTCACTTCTGTTTTTTTTCTTCCTGAGACTTTTATTATCTTTTTGCAGATTAATATTATTTCTTCCTTTCATGCCCATCTGTCCACCCATCTGCTTATTTAGCTACATTTCCTTTCACCCTCCTAGCTCCTGTATATCCTCACCACACCTCAGGCATGTATCCTTCAACAAGATTTATAATGTGTATCATTCTGAACACCTTCAAAAACGATATAAGAAAATTGGATTCTTATCTTTTGGTGACTAATATAAAATTATGTATAAGGTTAAAAAATGAATACAGTTGCCCTAAGAGAGTCTTTAGGATTCAAGTAAGATTTCAAAGAACAAAAACAAAAGTATAATTTACATCTAGAAGTTTGAACACCAACCAAAGCTGTTCTAACTATTATGCACAAAGCATTTTTTTTTTGCCTGTAGAGAGAGAGGAAGGCTGCACATCTGGACCAGATAGGGTCTAGGGGCTCTACACCATGCATATTTCTTCTACCTGAAACAGTGACCAGAAGTTGAGGATGTGCTGAGCCGTCAGCCATAGGGTCAATGAGAGCACATGCACATTTGCATCAACTTTCTATGTGGCCTGCATTAATATACTGTGAGTTGATTCTCAAGAGAAAAAAACACCAAAACCTGAAACCAACCAAAAACCAAAACCATACAACAGTATTTTAAAAAACAAAGAACATTTCACACTGCTAAGATCTTCCTCTATATTCACAGTTGTGGTGGTGGGCTTTTAAACTAGGAAAGTAAGAGAGCGGAGGAGAGTGCAATCTGATTTCTGTCCTGTCTTAAATGATTTTATCTTTGTTTGTATTAACTTGGTCTATTAAGAACCATGAAGGACAGCCATAACCATACTGCTGCTTGCCTACTGTTCAGCTTGAATTGCTTCTTGAGAAGAGGCTTTTGGTACCTGCTTGAGGAAATGCCATATGAGTGTAAGACAGCAGCAATAGCAGGGAGAAGGCTGTCTGTACTTCTCAGATCCCCATGCTCCTATTTAGCTTGGCTTGGTTTCTCAGAGTTTTTTCACAGCCTCACTGGGAAAATAACATCCAATTTGCTGGTGCTGAGGAGCCCCACGTGGTTGCTTTCTCCAGAGCTCAGCAGAAGAGCAGCCAAGGCCCTGTCACCATGCCACCTGCTCAGGGAGGTCTGGCCAGCATAGAAGCTGGGCACAAAGCCAGGTGAAGAGCTGTCTGTGGATGCTGAATGAGGCAAAGTCACGCCGGAGTTCTAGCTTAAGAGATTTTTACTACATGCACCTGGTATCTTTTCCCAGTGCACATCTGTGTGGCAGGTAGCACTGCACAGTGGGGTGACAAGGAAAAAGGCTGGGGGCTGGTCTCCAGGCTTCTCATTGAGGCAGCAGGCTCTATCCCATAACTCTAGCTCAAGGAAGTAACTGGATGACAGTTTTGATTTCACGCTTCCTACGTCAGGCTATTCTTCTGCACTACTACCTGTTTTCAGAAAGTGCTGCTGTTGATAGAAAAATATATTTGTTGTACAAAAGATGCTTTGTCTTGTAGATACCTGTGAATTTTTCTTTCTACTTAAAAACTATGGATTTTCTTTTATATAAAGATAGCAGTTTCTTCACTATTGCTGATAGAGCATTGTTTATTTAGATGTAATTTATACTTAAAATATATTACCCAATAAAGCTGCTTAACTTAGAGTATTGATCTCTACCAGCGAGAAAAGAACAGTTATATCTCCATTGAGAAAAGAACAGTTATATCTCTTTATTAAGAAATGTCAGCTTTTTCTTATTAGCAGAATCTGCCTATGTCTAAATACTTCAAAAAGACTTTACATTCATAAGCATGACTTAAAGAAATTGAATGACAACACACCCATTTTATGTGCTGAAGAAAATGGAAGTTAACTGAAAACAACTGAGAATTCTAAGAAGAAATCATCGATGACTATTTAAGCAGCAGAAGTTCCACATACAACAGTAAGTGGTGTGATTGCCTTGTATTTTAAAAGTTGACGTTACTTTTCCAAAGATTATTTTTTCCTCCCTTCAGTAAAAATGTTCTTTTATTAAAGTTTATTGACTTCACTTGTGTTAAATCATCACAATGCCCCTTGCCTAAGACATAGCCTCATTTAGTAACCATTACGTGTTCTTTTTTCACACAATTGAAAGTCCCTATAATCTATTTTGGAATAGGCTTCAGTCCAGAAATATGTTTTACTTTATTATTTTCTCCTCTCTCTAGGGATGCCTTCACAAAATGGTAAAGCCCAAAGACTTCCTGAAGGCTAATCCTTTTCTGGGTCATATGATTCCTTTCAGATTCCATCCTGAGAGACTTTTCTCACAACAATAGGTTCTGCTGTCTGCAAACTGGAGAAAATCCTGTTGCTTTAGTACTAACAATGAGTGGAATTTTGGTGTAGGAGAAGTGTTTGCTTAGTACAGTTGGTACAAGCTGGACTCACAAGCGTCAAGAAAATAGTGTGGGAAAATCTGTACTACTGCAACTGAGTCAACAAGGTGCTGAACATTTGAATGTGACTGGACTGTAACTGCAATAACTATCTGGTTGACTTCACCTTTTCCTCCAGGATAGGCCTTGACACATATTTTACTGAGAAAGGGTTAGCAGGCTGCTAACAAGGAAAAGATGAACAAAGCAAGCATTCAGTCAGGCATTAGAAGCATTACACTATGTGCAATCAGAATAACTGCGTTTCAAGATCAGATACAAGTCTGATTTACTAAGTGAATCTGATAGAAGATAACAGTTTAGCCCCTGCCATGAAGTGCATACATTCTCCCAGAAATGCAAACCAAACAGTGTCTAGGTCACAAAAAAGCAGTTAGTCTATTTTACTTATGTATTTATTCTAAATGCTAACACTCTTCAAATTGATATAAATTCAGATGAACCACTGAGTTCACTTAGCAGTAACAGGAATCCCAGTGTCCTATTTATGTTTGGACAGAGAACACAGGTTGGCTGAAGCCTTTACCAGAGGCAAGACAAATGATGCACCATTCATTATACATTCAATGCTGTGAATAGATGAATTAAAACAAATTTACTCAAGTCAGAAACTACAACGTAACATAGCACACTCCCTCACTTGCAACACAGATGTATTTTTGTATAATTTTAAGTTAGGAAAAAAATCTATTTAAAAGTCTTATGTAAGACATTTAGTTTTTCAAAAAGCAAGTTTTCCAGGTATTTTGTTCATATTTTTGTTTTCTGATTTGTACTCTCATTTTCATTCTTTAAATAAGATTTACTATTAAAAATATTTTTATTATTTATTATTAAATTACTTATTATTAAAAAAGATTTATTTGCATGCTGGTTGTGCCTATAATTTTCACATATAGGCAAGACTCTGTTCAGCTAGCACTTTCATGAAACTGTTTCAAGAATGCAGATAAAAAGGTGGGCTAGCAGCTTTCAGACTTTGTCCAGACACTGAACTGGAGATGTGGCATAGGTTCTACCTCACCTGCAAATGTCCCTCATACAAGAAGCATTCCTTGCAGCACTGTGACATCTCTCCACTGGAATCAGCATTGAGACGCTTCAGCAGCATTGATGTTAATGTAAGCACTGAAGTCATAATTTTTGTAGTAGTTAGACTGCTGAATTTGCTTTTGACCCATATAAAAACTGTCTGTGGACTCCAGTACTTCCACAAGTAATGCTGTATATCAGTACAAAACAAGTTCAGAGTTAGAAAACTCCAGCTGACTCATGAGAGGTAACGCTGAAGTAGGAGTTCCTGTGACTCATAGTCAGCTTAGCCTAGGAAAGTCGCTGCACTCGAGTCACTGCCCTGTTTCTCAGACCCTGGCTAGCACCCCTGCACAGTTTCTGCGCTATGTCACATAGCAGCCTTGCTGAGATACTTGCACATAGTGCTGCTTCATCTCATACATCCTTGCTCTAAATGCAGAACTGATTCAATTGCCTGCAACTGATTCATACAAATTTGCAGTAGATATTTGTTTTAAATTTAATTTTCTCTAAACATACATGTATATTCATCTCTTATATCTTATCATATATATATGCACAGATATATAAATATATATTTAGCTGTATAACATGTATCTGTATTTATATCTATAAAACACAATTTATGAGTGTATATCTTGACATGCATTTGCACCAATCCAATACTTACCTAATTAAGCTATGTCTTTTACTGGCTGCTGCAAGAAGAAGTTGAAAAAAAAAAAAAGAAGGGTTAATGTTTGCCTTTGTTATTATTTTGAAATATTTAGGAAATAGATGGCAGGGGACACAGTAGATAGGGATAAGTGCCTTGCATTCCTGTTGGGATAAGTCTTGGGACTGTCTTACCTTTTGGCACGATGCTGGGTACATCTGTCATTTGCAGAGTTTGTTCAGTGTTTCTTGAGAAAATATCAGTAATATAAAAAAAGGGGGAAGATTATGCCTTTCAGTACAAACTCTGTATGGCAGACTTTGTAAGAAGCTGGACAGTGTATTTCTCAATGCACCAGCAATGCTTGAGTTCTTCAGTGCTCAGGGCAACATGCATGCTGTTCTCTTCTGCACCTGTCCATCTGAGGTCCATTCTCCTTCCAGCTGCTTCTGGTGGAATTCAAGATGCCTTTAGCACTTTCAGTTCTACAGATGGTGAAGAAAAAGCTCACGGACCCAGGCATGGGGGAATTCTTGCATGCAATTCTGTACCTATGGAAGAGCCAGAGATAAACTTTGTAAAACAAATTAAAAGGCTATTAATGGCAAACAGGTGTGTTTAAAACAGCGGGTTTTTTTCCTGTGTATCTCATTACAAAGATAGTCTTTCTTTCATTTTGCCCTTTCTTATTAGCATGTTTTGCTAAAAAGCAGCAAACCAGCCCTACGCTTGGTAAAGCTTGAGAGTAATGTAGGTATGTGGAAGGTGCTTTCTATGAAACCTGCAGAGTTTTGATGGGAATCACGTTATTTTGATATTATGAATTACTGGAGTTTGGTTATTGGCTAAATCAAGGAGCTGCCAACCTATCGTAAGCATTTTAAAGTACCAAAACAGAAGCACAATTAAGTTCCACAAATCTCAGTTGCTGCAAGAGACTAAGTGACGTGAGTTATGGAATACTCAGTCTTCACTCCTGGGTGCAAAAATGAAGCAATGTTTCTGAGATGATAGAATCATAGAATCAACCAGGTTGGAAGAGACCTCCAAGATCATCCAGTCCAGCCTATCCCCCAGCCCTATCCAATCAACTAGACCATGGCACTAAGTGCCTCATCCAGGCTTTTCTTGAACACCTCCAGGGATGAGAACTCCACCACCTCCCTGGGCAGCCCATTCAATGGCAAATGACTCTGTGATGCACTGAGATAAGCGTTTCCTTTTTCTACTTCATAGTAACATAAGAGGCAGATGGAGGGAAAAGAAAAAGAGTGATTCTTTTTTCATATATGCACAAAGAGATAAACACATAAATATATTGAAAGTATTAAAGTAACCTTTTCATACCTTGGAAAAAAT
Organism: Pogoniulus pusillus; assembly: GCF_015220805.1. Classification (NCBI taxonomy): domain Eukaryota; kingdom Metazoa; phylum Chordata; class Aves; order Piciformes; family Lybiidae; genus Pogoniulus; species Pogoniulus pusillus. Next base: position 35,243,746 of record NC_087268.1, on the reverse strand, counting down.
AAGACAGTAGTCAGTAACTCATGGTAGATCAAAATAAACAACAGATAACTGTCAAGGGAACATGAATAAATTCCTTTCTCATACTCACCTGCCTTTCTTCAGCATCCAGAATTGGCTAAGAGAACATATTTTATTAAAAACACTTTTTATTTCTTTGTGTTCTCCTAAGTCTGCTAGCTAACCAACAGTGAATCAGAATCTAATTATATTTTCTGTGTGTGCCAAGGACCAGGCAGACATGAGTTAAAAAGTATTGTCAGACTTCAAAGAGGCCAACTCTCGATTTTGCAGAAAATAATGACCTACAGTTGCTGCAAATGAATGGAGAATTTGGCCCTATAGCTTTTCCTTGTTTGCCAGTAGCTTTAGATATTTCACTGACATTTTGCAGTCTATGGAAAGTACTATCTATTATCAAGCTATTTCAATAGAACATGTTTTGAAACCCATTGCCAATAATAAATAGTAATAAAAATTGCTACTGTTGAGCTATTTGAATACTCTTCTATATGACTTTGAATTTGAGTACTCCTCTATATTAATTTAATAATACCAACACTATTAATACTTTACATTTAACCCACGCACACTATATGTATTAATATTTACATGGATGCCATAACGTGCAACATAGCTCAGTCTCTCTAAAGTCCCTGTACTGTGATACCTGCACCACATTTTGCTTCATGAATGGGAGATTTGCCACGTCCTACCAAGCACTGTCCTTTATATGCTCGATACTCACTGCAGAGGCGACTGCACATTTTTATGATGAGTATAGTTTCAGCACACCTATGTTGTACTCTTATTCCCTTTATTACAGCCCTTTGGTGAAAATTTGGCCTAAAATTTCTTCACAGTTAGAACGAAATTGTAATTTTGAATCCTTTTCTGTTTGAAAGGTCATTCTCTGTCCCCAGATCTCTAATTCTGTGTCGTTTGAATGGAGTATCAAAAGGATTGTTATAGTCTTGTGGTAAACATTTAAAATCCCTTAACTGGTTTCTAAAATAAGCAGTCTGCAGAATGGCCATAATTTGTGTTTTGTTTGAATACAATCATACCTAAACACATTTTTCTAAGAATTTTGAACTGTTTCTATTTCACCTCAATTCTAGGGGCACTATGTATCGATCTTTACCCATCTAAATTCTGTAAATCTCTTCTCTGTTATTCTTTCTGTTTATCTCTGCAGTTCCTGGTAGCAAGCAAACTGATCAATGAGATTGCATTCTTTTATAGCTTCCAGGGCAAGGACAGATAGCAACAATTATGGAATAAAATTAAGATTTGGGGAGGGAGTAAAAAAGGGCTGGGAAGGGTAGAGGCAGTGTGTAGCTGTATTTTAATAATGAGTTTAATTGTGAAAGTGAAAGGTTAAGCAAAGGTCTTTGCTCTTCTTAATAGGAAAGGTGAAAAGAGTGGCCAATTAGATTATGCAAACCAGCAGATAGTCCAATTACAGTTGATAGACCAGATGTAACCAAGGGGGCACTTGCACCTGGAGGAAATAAGGAATGTGTGCTTGGTCAGCAAATACAGTGCGACTAGCTGAATGCCTTCTGTGCCTGCCACAGGGTGGGAGCAGAGCTGATATCCCAGCCCTCTCCACCCCTGCTTTGGGGAAATAAGCAGATAAAGACTGGGAAGCAACTCCTCTCCAGAGTCTGTCCATCTCTAGCAGAATACATCTAATGGGCCTTGTTTACCTAGTCCACAGAGAGAATGACTTGGATGAGATTCCGGTATCAGTGTGTAATCAAGGGGCAACATTTTTCCCTTTCTGGGCAACTGGTACATTTTGCCATAATGTTGAAAGTGTTATCCTCTGTTTTGTGTTTTGGAGAGCTTTCTGATTACTTAAGTGTAAATATATGTTTGTATTGTCAGGCCAAGTGAAACATAATGTTCTGGTTTCAGAGCCTGACCATGTCCTAACATTATGTTAGGAAGACAGCTATTGATTAAAATCCAGCCGTTGATATACAGCATCTTCTTGATTCCTCATAGACAGATACAGAGCAGAGATTTCAGACTCAGCTGAGAGCTTAAGCTTTTCAGTAGGAGAGGGAAGATTTTTTTCCTGTTTCACCAAAGATTGTAACCACATTTAGGTTTGTGAACAAAGAACCCTACACAGATCTTTGATATTCTTCAGATTTAGTTATGCTGATGTTATCAGCATAAAACTCTTTCCATTTGATGAACTTGTGTGTGAAACCATACATCGCCTCATTTCAAAATTTAGCATTTAATCAAAAAATAAGTCAGTTTTTGCAGACTTCAGGTGAGTTCATGTATAAAACTGGGGTTATGGTGATGACATCTTTTCCTCACAAAGGAAGGAAAAAGGAAGGAAAAAGTGGCAGCATACTTAGGAAGAATGCAAAGAACCTTAAGGTTGTTGGGTGTGGGGTTTCTTTTTTATTTATTTAGATTTTACTACAAAAATCTTTCACTTAAAGTGGTCTTATGGGCTGTTATTGTTTGGAGGGGGTGTTTATTTTATTTTATTTTATTTTATTTTATTTTATTTTATTTTATTTTATTTTATTTTATTTTATTTTATTTTATTTTTTTAGATTTTACTCAGTACATGTGTTTATGAGTCATCCTCAGTAAGTATACTGCTTGTGGAATAAGCAGGCTGAACCATATGTTTCATTTGCATATGCTAGTCTGAATAACTTCATTCCTTCTCTCTCTTTTTCCTTCATCTCCAAGTTCAGTTTATTTTAACACTCATCTACATTTCTGAATCCTTGTGATTTTACTCAGATTAATGCATAAGAACATTATGTCACATATATTTAACAGTAATATCAGATTAAAATAGTAAGATTTTAGCAAACTATGCCAAAGCTGATAACATAGAAAGCATGGAATGTGTCTGTGTAGATGTAAATCATACGATGCAGTTTTGGGTTTTTTTGTCAACAAATTGGATTCTTCCATAGCTGAGTCTAACCACAGTCTGAAATCTGCCTCTGTGATTCAGTTAATATGATGAATCATTGTGTAGTCAGAAAGTCCTACTTTTATAAATGAATATTTTTTTTTCTTGGTGTTTTTTTTTCTTTCCTCTCCTGGGAAACAAATCAGAGCATTCTTTTCTTTATCTTTGCTTCTGAATGCCACATATATCAACACACAGCATGAAGCTATTAAATTGTGGAGAAGGAGAACATAATATACAAATTCTGAAAGAGAGTAGAGGACTGGGGAAAGACATGCATTGTTGAGACATAGTATACAGATAGCCTAAATTGAAGATGGTTAATTTGCTGAAAGCTATGTGCTACAAAGACACTGCTTTACAGTGTCCTCAATATCACATGTGCTCATTCAGCTCCTTCTTACAGTGGTGACAGTTTCAGAAAGATGCCTGTTTTTGAATATTTTGGCACAAATGTGGCTTCTGTCAGCAGTCAATATGCCTGGTATTTCCCTCCCACCATTATTTCTTGGAAATTCACATTCCTTGCACCAACACACAAACCCCCACATTCTCCAGCTGTGTTTGAATACTCTTGACTTAAACTCTTATCAGACCCTGAGAATTAGAGGGTCTGAGAATTAGAGAGCCACACCTGGGCTGGGAAAAGATAATCCTTAGAAGACTCAAAGCACACTGAGCATTCATAGAACCAGTGACATGAAAATAGGCTGTATCCTTCTTTGGCAAGGTGTCAAAGCACCTAGATGTATAGCACTAGCATTTTAGAGTTCAGGCATTTCAAGGAAAAGTAGGGGATGCAGTTCTAAATCAGACTGTAACCCATCATTAATAGGATGAGGGCAGATATTCATGTAGCTTATGCTACAGATCACAGAATCACAGAATGTTAGGGGTTGGAAGGTAACTCTGGAGTTATCATCTAGTCCAAACCCCCTGCCAAAGCAGGATCACCTAGGGCAGGTCACATAGCAACACATCCAGGAGGGTTTGGAAATCCTCTAAGGAAGGAGACTCTGCACCCTCTCTGGGCAGCCTGTTCCAATACTTTGTCACACTCGGAGAGTAAACAAGTTTCTCCTCATGTCGACATGGAACCTCCTGTGTTCCAGCTTATACCCTTATACCCAGTCATTCCTAGTGTTATCAATGGACACCAACAAAAAGATCCTGTCACCAACCCCTCAGATATGTATAGACATTAATAAGATCCCCTCTCACTCTTTCCAAGACTAAACAGCCACAGTTCTGTCAGTCTTTTTTTCACAGGAGAGATGTTCAAGTTGCCCAGTCATCATTGTAGCTTTCCATTTGACTTTCTCCAGTAGATCTCTGGCTCTCTTGAACTGGGGAGCTCAAAACTAAATAGAGTAGCCCTGATGAGAGATCAGAAGACTAATTTTTGGTGGATTTTTCCTAGTGCATTTTAACAGATGTGTCATAAATGCTAGTTCATGGATATAACACATTTGCATTCTACATCTCTACAGAAGCGTTGCACTATAAATGCATTAGCTTAAAACTAGCTAAGTTGAAATTCTTCCTGGGTAATAGGTTTCCATTAGCATCAGTAGTAAAACAGAAGTTTGATTTTCATGAAATACATTCTTTAAATGCACTTTGTTTTAAAATGCAATAAATGGAAGCAACTTCAGAAGGTATATGTGTGTTCGTATTTTAGGGGTTCTGAAACAATATCTGTCATCTGACTAATAATTGTCTACATCCAGATCAAATTCAGTCAAGATATAAAATATAATTTAAAAAAATAGTTGTAAATTTGATCTGCACTTAAATCTTTTTAATTTACGACTTGTCTTGACCTAAACTCATGATTGATACTTTAGAGATTTTATTTTCTTGCAAGCTATGACCAATACTGAAAAAAGGTCTACCTAAATTCCTGTGAAAAGGTAAAGTACTTTGGTTCAGAAGCCAGAAATGAATGAAGTCAGGTCTTACTGACTATTTTGATCATAGTTTAATGAGTTCAGGAGGTTCAGATAAAGGTGGATATGTATCTTACTGAAGGAATCTTTCCTTTATTATTCTTATTTAATGATGTATTTTGGGTGGAACCCAGAATCTTTGAACTCTTTTGTGTTATTCGAAGTACGAATTTGAACTTATCCATATATTCTCTGGTATTTGCCAGTTAGTGCAGTGCTGTGTTTCACAATGTTTTCTCTGCATTTCACTTTTATAACTGTCAATTTGGCTCGCTTTAAAGTCCCAGTAGCAATAAGAGTTTGCACTTATTATTGATGAAGGATAATGGCTCACTTCACCCATAGGACTTGACATCCTCCATAAAACTATCTCAAACTAGTAACTGCAATTATTGTGGTGGACCTCATAGGCCCAAAATAGGTTTATACATGTCCTGCCTTGCCTAGGCATGCTTTTCTGCTCCACCAGAGAGGCAAGCACAGGAAATGGACACAAAACCTGGAGGCAGAGAGTCTGGCCTGCCCAGGGTCCTGTGGTGTAAGGTGCACACACTTAGCTTGTGCCTGCCTAGTGCAAGGCCTCTGCTTTTCCCAAATTAGGGAAAAGTGAGCCTGTGGCTTTGCCTAATATGGTAAGGTTTGGCTAACTGCCATCCTGATTGGCTATTCTGTGTCCAAAGGGCAACTAATCTTGGCCCACATTGATAAAAGGAGATAGGCAGGTGAACAACCTGCTTTTGCTTCCCTGCTTTGCTTCCCTGCTCTTTGCCTGCTCTCTCTGCTGTGCCCAGCCCTGCTGCTCTTGCACACTACCTTATTGCTTGCCTGCTAAACTCCACTGCCGCCAGTTACCAGGAGCAGACCCTGGATGCCTGCATGCGATCAGCCTGTGTGGCCAGCGTGACATCGTGCTGAGACTGCACCACATCTGCCTTCTGCACCTGAAGGTCCTGCCTAGAATCCCTGGACATATACACAGATCATCCAGAAGAAGCCAGGAGAACAAAGTCAGAGATTGTCTGTGTGCTGTCCCCAGAAGCTGGGAAGATTCAAGCCTCAATGTCCAACAAGACAGAGTCCCCTGAGGGCATTTGGGCACTGCCTGGACTGTGGCTAGCCCCTATGAGGGTAGTATTAATAATCTGTGAGTAAATGCTCAATGCCTCTTTGTAATTCTCTACTGCCTTCTGCCATAGAGCAGAAAGAGTTCCTTGAGCCCATCTAGTGGGCAAGCGGAATTTGACTGCGGGAAAAGTCTCTTTCAGTTCAGTTAATGTTTATGTATTTTGCTGGTTATATTAGATGTAGATATTATCCATAGAATGTTTCCATAACCGTGTAAGAACCAAAATACTATTAAAATTAGTGGCCAGGGGTGGTGAGAGTTCTACATAGTAAAATTAATAAACAATATTAATTTTGGAAAATATCATCTCACTTTAATTAATTTTCCCCTCCCCAACAGTGATACAAAACCAGAGCTTTTGTCAGCACAGATATATTTGCCACTTATTTATGTCCCATTGTTAACAGAGAGAAATGAAAAACCCTGCCTCATGACTAGAAAAGTCCCCTCTTAGTAATACAGATAAACTGAGGTGGAAATATTAATGAAATATTTTTATTGCTTGTCATGGAAAGTTAATAACTAGAGGTAGAAGGAGATAACTTATAATTACTTATAAAGAATATTTCGTAGATGTTGTTTCTTGAAATTTTTTTGCTATGCTACTAGAAGTAGAGTTTTACATTCAAATGTCTTCATATGTATCATAGAATCAAGCAAGTTGGGAGAGACCTCCAAAATCATCCAGTCCAACCTAGCACCCAGCCCTGTCCAATCAGCTACACCATGGCACTAAGGGCCTCATCCAGGCTTTTCTTGAACACCTCCAGGGACAGCGACTCCACCAACTCCCTGGGCAGCCCATTCCAATGCCAATCACTCTCTCTGGGAAGAACTTCCTCTTAACATCCAGCCTACACCTCCCCTGGCACAAATTGAGACTCTGTCCTCTTGTTCTGTTGCTGGTTGCCTGGCAGAAGAGACCAACCCTCACCTGGCTACAGCCTCCCTTCAGGTAGTTGGAGAGAGCAATGAGGTCACCCCTGAGCCTCCCCCTCTCCAGGCAAAACACCCCCAGCTCCCTCAGCCTCTCCTCATAGGGTTTGCATTCCAGGCCTCTCACCAGCTTTGTTGCACTTCTCTGGACACATTTCAGTATGTCAACATCTCTCTTCAACTGAGGGGCCCAGAACTGGACACAGTACTCAAGGTGTGGCCTGACCAGTGCTGAGTACAGGGGAAGAATAACCTCCCTTGTCCTACTGGCCACACTGTTCCTGATGCAGGCCAGGATGCCATTGGCTCTCTTGGCCACCTGGGCACACTGCTGCCTCATCTTCAGCCTACTATTTACCAGCACCCACAGGTTCCTTTCTTCCTGGCTGCTTTTCAGCCTCTCTGTCCCCAGTCTGTAGTGCTGCTTGGGGTTGTTGTGGTGTTTAAAAAACTAATGACTCTCACAGGAATGTTTATGATACAGAGAAGTTTCATATCTTAATTAAACATATAAATAATAATAAGTAAAGCAAATAGCTGAAAATGGAGTCGAAATTGACATATTGCACAGTATCTATCCTGTCAGTCGAGCATGGTGACTAGTTACTCATCTCTTTCTTCAGCTGGTGGTGTATGTGCTTAGTGGCATTAGAAACATCTAGCATTTTGTAATAAAAGTTGAGAGATGACGAAGTGGAAGAGACATTAAAAAATATGCATGAACTATGAAAGTACAAACAGTGTCCAATGAAAATGCATGAGATTCCACAGCACAGTGTTTGAAATAGCTTTATGACTGGAGGCTAACTTCTAATGTGGGATGCATAATGTAACAGAAGTTGGTCCTGCTTGATGCTATTATAAGCACCGCAAGAAATAGTCATTGGTAAATGATAAATAAACTTGAATAAAATAAGACCAGTTATTATTACAGACATGCGACTGCCTTATGATTAAGAGGAGAATATCACACTCTTCAAGCATTTGATGTCTTTGTTTGAGCTTTAACCAGTAAATATTTGCAGAGTTCTGAAGAGACTTGTGTTAAAAAAAAAAGGAAGAAAAAAAAAGCCTGGCAGACTGTGTGTTATGAGAAAGGATCTCCTGGAGGGGGTCAGAATATCTGCCAAGATTTACACCTTTACTGAGAACAGATGAAAGTATAATTTCAACCTTCGAGTTACGCATAGATTAACTCTTCATTTCAGAATTTACCATAGCTAGAGGCTAAGGAAAGTTCAGCTTGATCTTTTGCTAAATCAAACAAAATAGGATCATGTTCCTGATGCCTGGTAGCAGCAGCAGCAGCTTTCGGATAGTGTGAGAACAGAAATAAAGAAGCAAATTAAGGCATAACAATACATTTGCATGAAGTTAAACATTTGCTTTTACCATACCACAGTTACCTTACAGTCCATCACTGTCTCTGCCATTCTTGTAGAGCGTGGAAGGGAATTAAGGGTATTATTTTCTTTCCTGTGTTTAATCTAGAAGAGATGATGAAAGCTCCCATTCCGATCCAACTTCTTTGGCTTATTCCCTCCATTGCTACCTCCTCAGGTTGAAGTCCTGCTTTCTGTTTAAGAAATAATGATCTTAAAACACTGTTAGTCTTCCCATTTCACTTAACTGCTTTGAAGGTTATACTCTGTTAGCATGTTAATTGAATCATAGAAAATGTGCAAACAGTTCCTCTTGTGAGTTTTTTAGACACCTACTACCTCTTTCCTTTGAATACCTATAAAGAAACTCATGGTGGCTTGCTTCCTTATTAAAAAAAGAAAAAGAGAAAAAAACAAACCTAAACAAAACCAAACCCCCCATTGGCTGGCCTAGGTTGCCTTCATCATGTTGTATCTAACGTATTTGTCTTTGCATCCTTTGATTAAAATGTAGTAGCATTTGAGTGAAGGGAGAAACTTTGCAGTTGCAATTATAGATAATAGGGTTGTTTTCTCAACCTCGTTGTGGTGTGAACATCAAAGTAATGTGGATTATAATAATCCAAACCAATAACCTTCTGTAAACTCCTAAGAAAGAAGAAGCTGGATGTTTTCAAGAGGCAATTCATTTAACAGTCGGCTGTTGCTTGTTTCTCTGTGGTGAAAACTCTGTGAATTTGCATAAGAAAATAACCGCCAAAGAAATGCAAATGATTGAGCTAGGATCTCATTAGAAAAGCCTCTTTAGCTACCTGAAGGACCTACCTCTGCTGGCAAAAGATCGAGTTTCAAGTACTTTCTTACCTTTTAGAAACCAATTATCTTCAAGCATTTCTACATTTCTACCGGTTAAGGCAGGGGGAAGGGAACATGGCAAGGGAACATGTTCCCTTTTTCACAACAGATCATATAATTTAAGGAAAAGATTCTCCAAAAGAAACCTTTTTTTTTTTAAAACTATTTCTTGGAAATCTATCTCATAACTATGTGCAAAACATATGTGTTGCTTACTGTGTAAAGGAAGACTATATCGTTTTCTGGGGGGGGGGGGGGAAATGCAATAAACTCCAATCAAAATGTTGCAGTCTAGAAGGAGAGTTTAGACCACGTTGAAAGTTTGTCAGTCACTGACGGAGCAGAAACGTCAAGGTAGGGGGAAGAAAACGGTGCCAAGTTATTGAAGTGGTTGAAAAAGAAATGACTGTTCCATGGGGGTTCTAGTGACAGACAAAGGCCTTTAACTCCCATAATGCATAAAAAAAAACCCAATTAAAAATACCTTGAAATAAATTTATTTAAATCTAAGCATGTATATATATATATATATAGAGAGAGAGAGTCGTGGTTTTTAAAGCTAGCTGACAGAAAGTAAACTCTCAAATGAAATTGGATAAAAAGTACAGACTTAGACAGAAATACAGAGATAGACATTACTAAGCAATTACCACATCCCTGGCAAACCCCCTTGAATTTTCCCCCGACCCAAAAAACCTAAATCTAATACTCTCCAGTGCTCCAATCCTCCCCTTCCCCCCGACTCCAATGCCTCTGCCATCCAAGAGGCCTAAACACAAGGCTCTGGGGGCCCCAAAACAGGCCTGCTGCTTACATGTTCTCCCCGATAAAGTGGCTCCCCCCAGACACAGGGCAGGAGGAAGCGGAGGAAAGGAGAACGAGCTCACCTTGTTGTGAGTTTATAAAGAGCAGAATTATGGGATTGAATAACAATCTTCTAGTCCCCAGAGATATTTTAACCCTATAGTCCCAACCTGGGACATATATAGAATCATAGAATCATAGAATCAACCAGGTTGGAAGAGACCTCCAAGATCATCCAGTCCAACCTAGCACCCAGCCCTATCCAATCAACTAGACCATGGCACTAAGTGCCCCATTCAGTCTTTTCTTGAAGACCCCCAAGGACAGTGCCTCCACCACCTCCCTGGGCAGCGTGAATGTCAAATGAAAATACAGGTCACAATATTCTCTCTCAACCCAGTATGTATAGTCCATAGATGTTTGACACGTGCAGTTTCTAGGAGACAGACCATTCAGGACCATTTGGAGTCCTGAGTTTAGCTGGAGCTGGTCAGGTCACAGGCAGCATGAGTTTGATAATCTCTGCTTCCTTGCTGATGGAGCTTTTCAGTTTACCAGAGAGCATTTTTTTTTAAATTCCTCCTCAAGCAAATGTTTTATAGAGGCTTGGAAAAGAGGCTGAAAATACGCCTCAGTCAATTAGGGAAAAATTTTCAGCCATCCAGGCAAAGTGTGCTGCCAGATTAGTAAGTGCTTCCAGGGTCATGGCATAGACTGTGGTTTTGAGGCCACATGCAAGGATTTGCATGCCTGAGCATGAGGGGGAAAGAACAGGAGCACTCTTACCTTGAGAGCAGCCTATAATAAAACTACACAACATGGGGGAAAAAAAGTGCTCTACTAAACAAAATGAATGCAGTTTTCTCCCACATCAGCTTGAATTTCTCCTGAAACCTTTTTATGAGTTTATGGTTGAGGTTCCTCATCCATTTTTTGCCTGCAGCTGGCCTGGCTGAAGACATCATAGAATCATAGAATCAACCAGGTTGGAAGAGACCTCCAAGATCATCCAGTCCAACCTATCACCCTGCCCTATCCAATCAACTAGACCATGGCACTAAGTGCCTCATCCAGGCTTTTCTTGAAGACTCCCAGGGACGGTGCCTCCACCACCTCCCTGGGCAGCCCATTCCAATGGCAAATCACTCTCTCTGGGAAGAACTTCTTCCTAATATCCAGCCTATACCTACCCTGGCACAACTTGAGACTGTGTCCCCTTGTTCTATTGCTGGTTGCCTGGGAGAAGAGGCCACCCCCCACCTGGCTACAATGCCCCTTCAGGTAGTTGTAGACAGTAATAAGATCACCCCTGAGCCTCTTCTTCTCCAGGCTAAACAGGCCCAGCTCCCTCAACCTCATCCTCCCTTCCACCACCTCTCATCACTTCCTCACTTTGTACAACTTCCCAGTCCACTCAAATGATTGTGATCATGTTACTGATGTCTGTCTTAGTACAATCAAGGTGAGCTGAATTAGAAAAACCTCCCTCTGTGTTTCACATGATGAGAGAGCCCAGACTGCTTTAAAAAAATGAGTAAGAGAAGTGTAATCATATAAGTGGACATGTTGCCAGAGGGTAAACTAGCACTGCACTTACACTGCATCATTTGTTCTGCTGTACTTCTCCATATCTAGGTTTTCCTCCACCATACCTTTTCACTGGGAGCAAGGTGCAAAAAATCCCCAGATAGGTACCCATATTATAGGTCTTCATACTCTTGCTTGCTCTGTAGCAAATTGTTCATTGAATAGTGATGATTTTCTATACCAATACTACTAATTCATTATCAACTGCATATTTTGTGACAGATAAGTGCCTATAGAGATGCAGAACCAGTGAAAATGTCCATGGGGCAAGGAAGTCCCTAAACCAAAAATAATAGCATGTAGTCCAAATAAAGAGCAGTGTAATCATAATTAAAAAAGTAGACCCTTTACTACAAAGTTACTATGAAAGTATGGTCTCTCTGTCACCCTTTGCAAAAATCATTCACTGTTCAGTTCAAATCTGTCTGAACTGACAGGCTGTTTGCCCACAAGCCAGAATTTTTGAGATGTGCTTTTGGAGTTATTTTTTGTTTGTTTGTTTTTCTTTCTTTCTGTCTTTTCCCCCCTCTTTTTCTTGCACCACATTCAGCCTTCTGTTCCCAAAAGACATGTCAGTCATCCTTTTGACCTCAGTTGTGTGTAACTGTTAGTTATGTCATTGTCTTTAACTGCAGAATCATGACATGGAGGTCATTGAGCAGAAATAATATCAGAGCATTGTGCTGAAAAAGAAAATACTTGGAAGATACCTAAGAGAGATTGGGTATTTTAGTGCTGGCTCAGCTCCATCTGCAGTTCCCCATTCATCAGCAAAGCTTTACTCTACTGTAAAATTATAAATGAGTCTTGGGAAGATAAAGAGCTATTTTTAGAAGTTTATCTCTCTGAAAGAAGAATCAGCATGTAACAGGTCAAAACCATTGTAACAGAGATTGGGCATAAAATGGAACATTGGTCAAAGGCCAAAATAATATTGAAAAGCAAAATATTACTATTATTTAGAGTGACCTGTATTAAATATGATGAAATTGAACTGTTTATAGAAGATACTGGATTCCTTCCAAACAGACTCTGGCTGCTCCAGTTCAGTGTTTATCAGAGAAGAGGATTTTTTTAAAAATAACATTCATAAATGAGACAAGAAAAGGGCAGCATAAAGAAAAAATGCACTTTTAGCTGCTGCCCAAATTATGAAATGGTTAAGTGGCTGGGGGTGAGGTTTGGAAGGATGGCTGACTGCTATAAGGGCATGAAAAATTAAACAGCAGAGCCATCCACATGTACTGCTCAGCAGCTTTCCACATACTGGTTGTGCATTCTATTGTCATACTACAGTGACCCAAAGGGTTTGGTCGTGCATTCTACTGTCATACTACAGTGACCCAAAGGGTTTGGGCTGAAAATGTGTTGCAACAAGCTGTTATGTAAGCAAATCCAGACATTTGTATGCTCCCAGTGGGGAGGGAAGGCATATTTTAAAAATGTCATTGCTGCCTACATGCAGATTTCAAAATAACTCTAATACAGTGGGTGCTGTGGCTCTTTGGTGCAACTCATGCTCATGGGGAAGAGGGCTTTCCTATTCTGACAGTTTAGCTCTTTGATCCAGCTCACTGCCAGCTCAGATGAATGCCAGAGCCTGCGCAAGAGTGAGGATAGGGCAGTGAGAGAGCACCATCCTACCCTTCAGGAACAGCTGGCAAGTTTTAACAACTGTATTGCTCATCCACACCCTCACATTCTCTACTGAGCACTAAATCACTCTTCTAATCATGAGTGACATTTAATGACTTGGTTAAATCAGAAAGCAACACCTGTTCCTCTTAATAGGTTTTACTGCTTACTTCAAAATCCATGCAAACTTTTCATACTCTGATTTGATTTTTCTTTTTCGGTATAATATCTGTCACTTTCCTCTTTCTGCCCCTCTGATTTCAAGCCTCATATGATCTAAAAGACTTCAACAAGTATGTTTAGCAAGTAAATATCTTGTTATTACTCTTAATTTACTTTAAATTTCTTCCTGTTCCTTCTCGTAAGTTTAGTAGGGAGGGAAAAAAAACAGCTTTAACATGTGGCCTTAAATACTTCCCAGCTGAAAAAATACAGTTAACCAGCATGAGGCTAATGGGCTGATGTACAAACTGATGATCCACACCAGTTCCCCTGCAGGCAAATAACATCCTCTGGCCTGTACACACAGCAGCTGGTTTTAGCCTGGATGTTCTGGTTTCTCTTTTTCCTTGCATTTCCGATCTCTCAGTGCAGAGCTCTAATGTTAATTCAGACCCTCTTAGCACATTAGCTGGGTAATGCAGCACCAAGCTCCCTCACTTGTAGGACTTGTTTTTTCTCTCCAGCTGATAGTCTGCTACTCATTATTTACATTGTCCTCTCCTTAATGATGTCCTTCTCTGTGAACATCATTCAAAACAGACACTATAATGATTGAAACTACTTCTGTAAGTTGAGTAGCTTATTCATTTTTTGTTGTTCTTATCTAAATAGCTCTTTCTAACAAAAGGTGTTTGAGAGATCTTTAACTCAGAAAAGCTGCTTGAGAATGAAAGTTAATAGCCAGTATTATTTGTGCACTACTAGTAATAAGACATTGGTTACATTTTCCTTTGAGATAGTTTTGCTCTTATATTTATGGCTTTTTTTCCCCCCATCTGTTTTCAGCTTAGTTTTGTTCTCTGGGGAATTTGGATGAGAAAAATTACTCTCAAAAGAGACAGGCGTGCTGGAGTCTTTGAGCCTACTTCCCTAACTGATAAAGAGTTACTTCATTTTTAGATACTGGGAAATGTGTCAAGACACGAGAGAAATACTGGGAATTAACACGGAACTAATATCTATGGGATATTAATGTAGAGATGGAGAAGCCACCAACTCTCTAGACCTGTTGAACAGCTCATGAGATCTGTCTGTAAGAGTTAAGTTACATGTTCATAATTCACAATTAAAACGAAGCAAGAGAAGAAAAGAAAATATTTGTTCTCTGAAACTCAAATGACCTAACACTGCTCCTGATATCATTAGATTACAAATAACTAAAATCATTGTCATATACCTCATGCGAAAGCAAAAGGAAATTGCCTGGATATGCTTTGGCCTAATATAGGATAAAAATTACACAGCTGTTTTAAAAGATGTAGTTTAATTACAATGAGCAAAATTTTTTTCCACATATTTTTTAAACTAAGCTTTAGACAGAAGTGATTTGCAACTAGTAGCTCACAAACCCCTCTGTGGGGCAGTTCTAAAAAGACTCTTAACTGTAGCTCAGGAAAGCAAACATTTTTCAGCAGCCTAAATTCATAAGGATGTCAGCACATCTGAAAGGGTTGAAAATCATCCCAAAGCGTTAGCAATACTATTTCCTACTTCTGCCTATCATCAAGATAAAAGGTTCAACCTCCTTCTTAGCTGAACTGCTTGATTTCAGATCAGAGCTATGTACTGAATCTTAATCATGCTGAGAAGTGGAAGACTTAAGAGGAAATAATTCAGACTCAGAGCTGTGTCTTCCAGGGTATTTCAAGGCTTTTTTGTTTTTAATGGTGGTGCCCAGGCTGCCAGAGTTTAAGTACACTAGAGGCTCAATAGCTGTGATATTTATTAACCAAGTGGTTATGATCAGAACTTTGTCACTCAGACTTGCTTGGTATCAGCTGACATATGGTATCATGTTTGAAATACCACTCAGTAAATCACTGATAATGTCAGTGTAATTGCTGAAAGCTAACACAGGGTATAATTCTTTTCCCATTGAAGCTGATGGCAAGAGTCTTATTGATGGCAGTGGTACAAAACTGAATCTACTATCCAGAAAAGCCTTTTATTTTTCCTAATTGCACAGAAAAAATCAATAATTAAAAAAAAAAAACAAAACAAACAAACCACCAAGTACCCAGTCTTTAAATCAGCTTACATTTTAAAATGGTAGCATTCATATTATTGATTTTTTTGGGTATATAATGCTGCTGTGATGATTTCAATATTTTTTTTGTGAGTCAGATGCTGATATATTCGTAAGTAGATGAATATATGAATGTAAGAGCTCTGCATATATCTCTGTTCCATCTGTTATTGCTTTTTGCCCTAAATTTAAATACCCTGAATTCAGCCCCAGCGTTGTTATTAGCATTTTCATCAAATTTTGCCATATATTAATTAGATGGTATCCATGGAATAGTTTCAGTGTGCCTTTTTTATTTCTTAACTGGTTATTTTCTCATTAAAAAAACTAAATTAAAAAAAAAAAAAACAACCAACACCCACAAACACAAAAAATAACAAAAAAACCCCAAAACCAAACCAAAAACCCAACTCAAACAAACAAAAAATATTTGTAAAAATCCTCCAAAAAACCACAACCCCAAAACTTTCCTGTAAAAACACATTTGATTTTTTTCCCCCAGGAAAAGTTCAATGACATGAACTTCTCATGTCTGGTGGAGAGACTCTGTCACCACCACCTGGGTACAGCCTCTCTTCAGGTAGTTGTAGACAGCAATGAGGTCACCCCTGAGCCTCCTCTTCTCCAGGATAAACAACCTCAGCTCCCTCATCCTTTCCTCACAGGGCTGTGTTCCAGGCCTCTCACCAGATTTGTCTAAATTCACCACCACTCTCTGGGCTCAGACTTACAGCCAGCTCTTGACCCATATCAGAGTGAACCTGTCCAAGCCATGAGCTTCCAGCTTTGCCAGGAGCTTGTTGTGACAGACAGTGTCAAAGGCTTTGCTGAAGTCCAGGTAGACTACATCCACAGCCTTCCCCATGTTCACCAGGTGGGTAACCTGATCATAAAAGGAGATCAGGTTGGTGAGGCAGGACCTGCCCTTCCCAAACCCGTGCTGGCTGGGTCTGATCCCTTGGCCATCTTGTAGGTGCTTTGCGATGGCACTCAAGATGACCTGTTCCATGACCTTGCCTGGCACTGAGGTGAGGCTGACAGGGCTGTAATTTCCTGGTTCCTCTCTCCTGCCCTTCACGTACATGGGCATCACATTGGCCAGCTTCCAGTCTCTGGGGACCTCTCCAGTGAGCCAGGATTGTTGATAAATGATGGAGAGTGGCTTGGCCAGCTCATCTGCCAGCTCTCTCAGCACCCCAGGATGGATCTGTCAGGAGGATAGGACTGGGCTCTTTTCAGTGGTGGCCAGTGGTAGGACAAGGGACAATAGATACAAACTAGAGCACAGGAGGCTTCACTTGCACTTAAGGAGAAACTTTTATATGTTGAGGATTGCCCAGAGAGGTTGTGAACTCTCTTTGTCTGGAGTCTTAAAAAACCTTCCTGGACGTATTCCTGTGTAACCTGATCTAGGTACACCTGTGTCAGTGGGATGGTTGGACTAGATGGAGTCACCGTCCCTGGAGCTGTTCAAGGCAAGATTGGACGTGGCACTTGGTGCCATGGTCTAGCCTTGAGCTCTGTGGTAAAGAGTTGTACTTGATGATCTATGAGGTCTCTTCCAACCTTGGTGATACTGTGATACTGTGAAGATGTTCTTCAGAGGTTCATTCTAAGCCTTACCACTCTCTGATTCTGTAATTATGATGTATTTGTAGCACCTTCCCAAAACTGACCACTGTAAGCAGAAGTTAACAAAATTCAAAAGGTTTACAATGTTATGCTTCAGAATTACCATTATTCCATACTGTTCACTATACTTGGATGTCCTAGTAAAATATTCATAGTATAATGGTTTTAAATTTGAATTGTACAAACTCTGATTTATTGGAAATTAATTTTTTTTTTTGCCAGCTAGTTGTTTGAAAGATTTGAATGTTTTAGCTCATCTTAAGACCTTCATAAAACTGATGTTTGTCTTTCACACTCAGTCCAGAATATGTATTGACATTTTTGACAAATATGAAAACAAATTTCCTTTGGTAAAGATTTTATAAGCTAAGAAGACAGCGCACAGATGAAGGATAGAGAGTGGAGGAGTAACCATCAAAATAACAGCGTGATTTGATTACATTCAATATCTTGTCTTGTTTTGTCTATTCCATGGTGGGTTTTTTTTCATTGGGTGGGTGAGGGTTTTTTTCCTCCTAATTGCCTATCTGATCATCCCCTGTACTTTCTCACCCAAATGAAGATGAGAAATGTTTTTATCTTTTATGAAAGGTGGCTGCCGTAGGAGTGAATAATTGCAGCAAAACTAATGTTGACTGAAAATAAAGAACTTTTCCATTACTCTTGTCATTCTGGTCAAAGTTTTGTGCAAATAGCTCTGTAGACATACAGACATAATTTAGAGTTTTATTTCTCTCTTTCTCAGAAGACTATCCAGATAACTTGTATGTGGACTTGTACACAGCAGGGCTCTTACTACATTTGCCTGCTGCTTTTGAACTTTCATGTGGCATTTGACTCTTTGGAGCACAGATTATAGTTGTACTCTTTTTCTTACTTTGTAAATTGTATTGCTTTGTTCTCTGGTGTCTTCAGTGTTATTTGATATCCCTCAGGGACATATTCTGGGGTGTATGGTATTTCTTTGTTATATGTATGTTGATTGAAATTACTTGTGTTCATAGTCCAAACTGTCAGGCATATAGCTCTTGGCTATATTTATCGCTCCTTGAAGACCTTGCAATAACATCTGCAGTGCTGCTTGATTGTCCTTCCATTATCAAGGTTTAGATAGTGCTAATTTTCTTAAGTGTAATGCTGAAAGGATGGTATGTAAGTGGAATAAAATGAGCTGGAAGTGAAACCTCTCAGGAGTTTTTTGTTTTCATAGGGTTCTAGCTTTTCCTCTTTCAAAGCTTTTCAGGCTCATACTCATGAGGGTATCTCAACATAGGCCATTTTGAATGGCTTATGTAGTCTGGAGGAAATGGACTCCAAGCTTAAAATTTCAGCTGGATATTATCCTTATACTGTGATGGAGGCTGGAAACTGCTTACCTGGGGTCATTTGCTTCTGCCCATCCAGACTAATTCCCTCGTGAAAGAGTCCAGGATCCTAAGACCTGCAAATTCTAGACAGTGTCCTCAGGCTTCCAACCCTTAACAGCAGTGGATCCTCAAAAAAACTTCAGTATCCAAACTCAGACTAAAGGAGAGAAAGGAAGCATGTGTAATGCTTCCTCAGAATCCTTACCTTAGTTAAATGCTAGCTTAGACAGAAAACTTTGAAGGTATTAGGAAAGTTTCCATGTCGTCTGCTCAAACATCCTCTGAATAACAAGAGGCTTCTTTTCTGCAGGTGATGACTGACAGATCATCAGTGTAGGTAAGCACTATTTCTATTTACTCACAGGCAGTGGCTGAAATCCACAGCTGGCTGTGCTTGTGGCAGTTCCTCGGTGTCTAATGAGGGAGGTGAAACTTCCTTATCACCGCAGGTTCACCATCTCTATTTGAGGAGCATCTTCATACCAATGTGACTATTTATACTATTCCTGCCATCCTTTCTACCTGAACTCTAATCTTCTTCAGCATGGCATTTTTGTCCTGCAAGCACTGCCTTCAAAATAATTTAGATGAGCAGAATTCTGCCAGCCTGCACTTTACAAAAACCAGTGTATACTCTTCTCAGGAAACTTTGAATTGCCACTGCTGTGCATTTACCATTTAACAAGAGTTTGTTGACTGTGTCTTCCATGAGAGCTTGGATAACTGCAGAGCACTGCTGTAAGAGTGGCAGACGTTTTTTGCACTTTTTCATTACATTTATGCACCTACACATGTAATTGATCACTTCTGAAAGAAAGAAGCATGGATGTTCTTTAACTTTGCAGCAAAACTGGGTTAGAATTCATAGAATCTTAGAATCATAGAATCAAACAGGTTGGAAGAAACCTCCAAGATCATCCAGTCAAACGTAGCACCCAGCCCTAACCAGTCAACTAGACCATGGCACTAAGTGCCTCAGCCAGGCTTTTCTTGAACACCTCCAGGGACAGCAACTCCACCACCTCCCTGGGCAGCCCATTCCAATGGCAAATCACTCTCTCTGGGAAGAACTTCCTCCTAGCATCCAGCCTATGCTTCCCCCAGTACAACTTGAGACTGTGTCCCCTTGTTCTATTGCTGGTTGCCTGGGAGAAGAGGCCAATCCCCACCTGGCTACAATGTCCCTTCAGGTAGTTGTAGACAGCAATGAGGTCACCCCTGAGCCTGCTCTTCTCCAGGCTAAACACCCCCAGCTCCCTCAGCCTCTCCTCATAAGCATTGTGTTCCAGGCCTCTCACCAGCTTTGTTGCACTTCTCTGGACACATTCCAGCACCTCAACATCTCTCTTGAATTGAGGAGCCCAGAACTGGACACAGTACTCAAGGTGTGGCTTGACCAGTGCTGAGTACAGGGGAAGAATAACCTCCCTTGTCCTACTGGCCACACTGCTCCTGATCCAGGCCAGGATGCCATTGGCTCTCTTGGCCACCTGGGCACACTGCTGGCTTATCTTCAGCCTACTATCTACCAGTACCCCCAGGTCCCTTTCTTCCTGGCTGCTTTCCAGCACTCTCTCCCCAGCCTGTAGTGCTGCTTGGGGTTGTTGTGGCCAAAACACTCTATTCTGAGACAAACTTTCTTCCTTTCATCATGAATTTATTTCACTAAGAATCTGTGGTTGTTGTTTGTTTTTTTTTTTTTTTAAGGAAGAAGTAGAGACTTAGTATGTCTGAGATTACTGTTTTCAGAAAGTTTTGAGCTTCTTTATTTTTGGCTGTGTAGGCTTATTTTCTTAAAAATACAACTTATATATTAGTTTTAGAGGTATTAAATGAGTTAGTGCTTATAATGTCCAAAATAGACTCGATTGTGACTGGTTAACAGTTCAAATGTCTGAAAGAACAATATCGGTAAATAACTCACAAGGATAAAATTAAAATTTGCTTCTCATTCACATCTGAATATGCACAGTGGTAATAGGCACAGGACGGAACAAAAAGTCAAAGAGAAGACTTTCCTGTCCTATATGCTACATCTAGTAAAGATGACTACTAAAGGTACTTATTTTAATTATTTCTAAAACAAACAAAGATGAAATTGTGGCGTATGAAAGAAATAGCTAGATGTAGTAAACACTGGTCTTGAAGTAGAGAGGTCTTTCTATTTCTGGGTTGCTGCCCAGGGTTGCTGCCCAGGCAGGTGGTGGAGTTGCTGTCCCTGGAGGTGTTCAAGAAAAGACTGGATGAAGCACTTAGTACCATGGTCTAGTTCAGTGGCTAGGGCTGGGTGCTGGATTGGACTGGATGATCTTGGAGGTCTCTTCCAACCTGCTTGATTCTATGATTCTATAATGCAAACCCTATGAGGAGAGGCTGAGGGAGTTGGGGTTGTTTAGCCTGGAGAAGAGGAGGCTCAGGGAGGGGACCTCATTGCTATCTACAGCTACCTGAAGGGAGGCTGTAGCCAGGTGGGGGTTGGTCTCTTCTCCCAGACAACCAGCAATAGAACAAGGACACAGTCTCAAGTTGTGCCAGAGGAGGTATAGGCTGGATGTTAGGAGGAAGTTCCTCCCAGAGAGAGTGATTGGCATTGGAATGGGCTGCCCAGGGAGGTGGTGAAGTTGCCATCCCTGGAAGTGTTGAATAAAAGCCTGGATGAGGCACTTGGTGCCATGGTCTAGTTGATTGGCTAGGGCTGGGTGCTAGGTTGGACTGGATGATCTTGGAGGTCTCTTCCAACCTGCTTGATTCTATGATTCTAAGGAGGTAGTCATCTTTGCTCATGCTTTTAGAGGTCATAGTGCAGTATTGTTTCATGACAAAGGCTTCCCAATACCTTAGTGCAAATAATAATAGTAATAATTTCTTTTTTTTCCTACCTCTCTGTTTCTATGGTTTCTGAGCATAATTAAATTCACAGAAAACAAGTGGTCAACCTGAGATTGCTTTTATCCTGTAATGCTAGGATAATCTTTACATTAAGCACTTAAATTTTATGTGTGCATGCTCATGCATGTGTCTGTGTAGAGCGTAACATGACATGAGAAGTATGAAGTTTAAGATACAGAGCTGCAGAAATATTTTCTAGAAAGAATGCTGTCTTAAAATCTTTGTTTACTTCTATTCTAAAAGTGAAAGAAATATATTCTAAAGAGAAAGCCACAAATGAGTGGAACCCAGACAGATAAAGTGGGAAGCAAAGAGTTGAAGGCCAGGGTACAGAGCAGTACAGGGTAAAAAAAAACAAAAAGGCAAAACTCAGGCATACACAGTTCAAAGAAAGATACAGGAGAGAAGATGGCAGGAAGACACAGCCACTGAGGCAAGATTCTAATGCAGTTCCAGACAGGACAATTCCCAGATTCTGTGTCTTCAGTCTATGGAAAGACTTGAAGGACAAGGAGGAATAATCACATTGAAATGCAACTTCTCTAGACTGTCATCATATAAGCATACTTTTTTTTTCCCCTCTCTCTTTCTCCCCCCCCCTCCCCCATCGAATTCCACATATTCCTGACCTTTCACACAAGAAAATGAAAATTCAGATATTAGCCCAGTAAAACCTGCTTAAAGCATTTCATTTTTGCCTGAGCATTAAGATCAGCTAGAGAGTAAGGGGGAAGCCTAGGAATGGAAATGAAAGTAACACGAGAAGCTACGAAGTGTGTGTGGCAATCTCTGCAATGCAACTATTGGCTGCAGTACCAGCTGAGGTCACCTTGGAAAATGAACATAGGACAGATTGACCATGACAGAGGCCAGGGAGCCTCTTTGATGAAGGGCTGGTAACAGCTTCCTATGGTTCCAGATATACTGGGCATCACACGTAAGGGAGGTTAGCATGGTCTAATCTTAAAGGTGTCACTTCTCCACCGCCTACAGATTTTCTGGCCGCGTAGACCCGCGGTTACTCCTAGTCTATGCTGCCCTCTACTGTTCAGTCTTACAACCACAGCAGTTACCTTTGCATTTGTCGTTGGCTGCTCGCACGGTTCGAGGCTTGCTTCGTTTACTACAGGATGTATGAAGTATAGAGGTTAATGGTTAATATGAAGCTGGCATGCAGCTTAAAAGCTTTCCAGAGTAGCCGTCCTACTATTAACATCCCTCTTCCACGGTAGCAGTTCATTTATGGATAGTGGATGGGAGAGGAGTGTTTATGCTGAAAGGAAAAATGCTCAGAAATACTTTTATGACATGAATAGCATTGCCAGTGAAACGTCAGTGCTGCACTTCATTTATTTCGTTGTTTAGATGCTCTGAAAAAGATGGAAAACATTAAGGCCTCAAGCAGATCAAGTTATTAGCAGGGAACTCTACTTTACTTTTGCAAGCATTTTGTCCAGTCTAACTCTGAGTGTGACGGCTGACAGGTTTTCTATCATTTGCCACACAGACATTAATGGATTTTGCTTTAAGAACATTTCTGTATCTTTCAGTTAGTCTGGTTATTTCCTTGGTGCCAGTACCTTCGTTCAAATATTTCAGGGTTCCTATTGTGTTTTAACAAGTACTTAACAGGATGAATGAAACAAGGACTTATTCTGATGACTGTGGACTTTACTAGCAAGTTTTGCTGAGAGGATGTATTTTAAATGTTGTTTTGTCGCACATATATACAATAAATGATCTAGTTGAGGATGCCTCTGCTTACTGCAGAGGGAGTTAGACTAGATGACCTTTGGAGGTCCCCTCCAACTCAGACTGTTCTATGATTCTATGATTTATGGATTTAGCCAAGCTTAGTCATACTCAGCTCTTTCATTTTTTTTTAAACTCATTGCTTGCTCATTCTTTTTCATGCTTCTTTTAGAGCATGCTGCATGGATCAGTGATGGGGTACCAGATGTGAATAAAGCACTCTGCAGTGACGAGAAGAGTGTTTGCTTTCCATTCTCACTGAAGGCTGCCTCACTGTGTGAATCCAAACTTTATGCACTTGCTTACACTATTTATTGTCAACAATTTCTTATAATCTTTAATTTAATTGAGACAATGAGAATTCATCCTTCCACTTGTGTCTTAACCATGATACTGAATGCCTTTGTAATGTTGACTGAATTCTTGCAAGAAGCTATTTAAAAGCCAAATAATTGCCATCTTGCATTTCTTTCTGTGTGTCAGCCAGTTTCCATTGAACTGGGCAGTTCTCCTGTCTAGAATTAAAGAATGTAATTCTTCATTATATACAGTGAGAGGTAAAGACATGTACTGTACTAAGATCCTAGTGCATTACTTTTCTTGCATTCTCTTAAATAATTGATTTTGAAATACAAGAGAACAATGAATCCAGTTATTTTTGCAAAATGCACATTCTTTCTATACCATTGCACTTTATTGCTGGTGTGTCATGGTCTTCTATTGATACATGAGTCAGCTAAAACTAATTGAAACCATTTAACTCAGGTTTTTACATGCTCCTGCCTTGACTTTTTTTTTTCCTCTTTTTTTTTCTTCTTTTTTTTTTTTTTTTTCTCCCAAAAAGCTATTGAAAGAGTAACTTTTCACTCTACAGAGTTTACTTGGTCCCCCACAAAATTCTTTGGTGGGATTCTCCTACATTTGTCATTGTGGAAGTTCAGAGACCTTTAAGGTTAAACCTTGCCACTTCGTCCCACCTGGGTCATGTCCTTCAGAGCTTAGCCCCACAAGGTTACAGTATCACAGTATCATCAGGGTTGGAAGAGACCTCACAGATCATCAAGTCCAACTCTTTACCACAGTGCTCAAGGCTAGACCATGGCACCAAGTGCCATGTCCAATCATGCCTTGAACAGCTCCAGGGACGGCGACTCCACCAGGTTCTGAGCCTTCTGGAGTCTGCCTGGAGATGGACTTAGTTTAACCTCAGGTGGCATTGCTAACCTGAGCTGAAGCAAAATGTTTTCTTGAACTCTTTGGCAGAGCCTGAATATCACAAGGGCAGTAAATGAAAAGTGTTTAGTACTGCAGTTCCCTTGGACCTGCAAGGTGTTTCAGTGTCTCCTCTGAATTACTGCACACTCTTTACTCCCACTCATTTCAGTTCTCACTGCTCACTTCTTTGAATGCAGTGAGATGGCATGCATGCACAACATGAAGGGTGTTTAATTGTTAGAGTTTTACATGTTTTCTTCACTGGACAGTAGGTTGTTTCCAGTAGTTTTTAGCTCTTTTTTTTTTTTCCTTTTAAAAAAGGCAGGAAGATGCCAGCTCAAGCTTCAGATGTGATCATTTTGTGTGGATTGAGTAGCAAACATGAATGGATGATGCAGCACGATTGTCAGAAGGTTGATGTTTGCTTAAGCTGTGTTGCTGTTTTCAGGGTGAAGCAAAGGAATCAGACTCTAGTTCTGTGCAGTTTTCTAAATCACCTCTCCAGTGCTTAAAATCTCAGCTAGAGTCCTTTAGTGCATTTATTTTTTGCATTTACTTAGCAAACAGAAAAGGAGCCTTTCAGTGCAGACGAAACTGCCCATTCTTTCAGAAACGAATACTTTTTGTTATATTTATTCATTTATCAATGCTGTGAAAGTTTCATAGGCTCCAGCCATTGATTTCAGGAGCCAGTGCTATTTTTCCTGTTTATTATAATTTATTGTCTCATTGTTGCTGGTAGTTTGCACTTAGCTGAATTTCCCACACAATATACAGGAAACATCTCTATAGCATCAGGCTTCCTCTGATTGATTCCCACAGGGGCCAGGAGGGACAGGCCACTCCCCAGTGCTTTGTGATGTTGCTGCAGAGAGTCATGTTAAATCCACCATTTGGAGATTTCCTTCCTTGCACCTACGGTAACACACACTGTAGCCAAATCATTTCTGCTCCAGCTACGCATTCTCCCACAGAGCCTTTGGGAAAATTTTACCTGTGTGTATGCTCTTGCAGTTGTATCGCTTTCTTTTCATGCATTTAACATGTTTATTACTGGTCTCCAGTGAGAATGTGCATCTCGGAGGGTGTCTATTTGTATTAGAGCAAAGCTAATGAAATTATTCAGTTCAGGTATTTAATTTCCATTTACCTTCCCTCACCGTTGATTAACCGATGACTTGCAAATGTTGACTGATGTATTAAGCTGTCTAGATGCAGGTGCTGCAGGTAGTAAAGAGGGCCAATATACATATGTTCCTTTGAAAACACTCCTGAAATAATACCCACAAGAGTCTCCTGGGAAAGCTGGGAAATTAAATGAACATTGTGTCTCCCTTATGAGCAATACTTCCTTACTAACAAACAATGACTTCAAGGATTTAGAACAGAGACAACTTTACTGGGAGTGGGGGAGCAGTGGAGGAAAAGGTGACTATAGAATTAACTCCACTGAGTCAATGATTCATAAATCAATTCTATTAAACTATGTCATCACCCTTTCCTGCTGCCTTCTCTCTTCACTCTCTTCTCCTGTGGCTCCCCCTCTGCCCCACCTCCTTGTCCTCCCGGATGTGCTGCACAATAGTTCTGAGACTATCCCCGTCCCTTGGTCCTGGTGGCAAGTCACTGCTTTACTTCAGAACCCATGGCTTGTTTTCTATTGGCTTTTATTTTAAAGCCAAGGTTGACTGAACGTGATTTCGTCTGGTTCTAGTTCTTGGCCATATAAGGTCAGACTGCATATGAGGGCTCTGCTATTTCCAGTGTGCTGATTCCATCTCAGGTGTTGGGAAGGCTGCTGTTGCACCATCAGCTCTGCCTAATATGTTGTTTTTCTTGCTGCTTCCTTCGGGTTTACAATCATAGAATCGTTTCAGATGGAAAAGACTTCTAAGATTCTCAAGTCCAACCACTGACCTAACAGCACTGCAGCCATTAAACAATGTCTCAAAGTGCCATATCTACAGATTTTGAGCACCTCCAGGGATGCTGATTTGCACCACCTCCCTCGACATCATATTCCAGTGCCTGGCCACCCTTTCAGTAACATTTGTTTTCCTGTTATCCTCTTAACCTGGTGTAATTTCAGATAATTTTCTCTCTTTCTTTCACTTGATACTAGGAAGAAGTGACTGAGCCTCACCTCACTACAACCATTTTTCTAGAGAGCAATGAGGTCTATCCTTAGTCTCTTCTTCTCCAAAGTAGAACAACATTAGGTGACTCAGCCACTCCTCGCAGGACTTGTTCTCTAGAAACTTCATCAGCTTCATCTGAAAGACCTCAACCAATTCCTGCAATGCACTCTTCTTGTAATGAGTGGCTCGAAACTGAACACAGTATTTGAGGTTCAGCCTCGCCAGTGCTAAGTACAGGGGTAAAATCACTTCCCTGTGCTTTCTGGTCACACCCTTCCTGATACAGGCCGGGGTGCTGTTGAACTTTTATGTTGCCTGAGCACACTGCTGGCTAATGTTCAGTTGGCTGTCAGCCAGAACTCCTAGATCCTTCTCTAACAGGCAGCTTTCCAGCTGCTCTGCCCCAATCCTGTTGTGTTGCCTGGGGTTATCATAATCCAAGTGCAACACTCGATATTTGGCCTCATATAACTGACCTTGGCCCATCAATCCAGCCTGTCCAGATCCCTCTGCAGAGGCTTCCCACTCTCAGGCAGATCCAATTTAGTGTCATTTAAAAACTTACTGAGGGTGCACTCAATGCCCTCATCTAGATCGCTGATAAAGATATTAAAGAGAATTGACTGTAATTGTGAGATCTGGGAAACACCACTTGTGACTAGTGGGATGTAACTCCATTCACTGCCACTCTTGGGGCCCTCTACCCAGCCAGTTTTCTAAACAGAAAAGCACCCACCCAAACCCTTAGCATCCAGTTTCTCCAGGAGGATGCTGTGGGACACAGTGGCAAAGATTTTACTAGATTCCAAATAACCAAAATCAACAGCCTTTCCCTCACCCACTGAGTGGGTTACCTTGCCATAGCAGGAGATCAGGTTCATCAAGCAGGCTTGATCAACTGATTGCCAGCATACGCTGCATAATAGCACTTAAGATGATCTCCTCCATGACCTTCAATGGCACCAAGGTCAGACTGACATATCTGTAGTTCCCCAGGTCTTTTTCTGGTCCTTCTAGATGGGCATCACAGTTGCCAATCTGCAGCCAGCTGGGTCCCCCACACTTAGAACTGCTGCTAAATGACAGGAAGTGTCTTGGTGAGCACTGGCACCAGCTCCCTCAAAATCCTTGGGTGTACGCCATTTGGCCCCATAGACTTGTGCATGTCTAAATGATATTGGCAAGGACCACTGCAAGAACTGCACAAACTAGCATACAAGAAATTGTATTTGAACACAGGAAACCACTCTTTTAACATGAGAGTCACCAAAGACTAGAACAGGCTGCCCAGAAAGATTGTGGAGACTCCACCCATGGAGATATTAAAAGTCTGGTTGTAAATGGCTGCAAGTAACTCTGAGCGGATGAATTGAACTATGCAAGCTCCAGAGGTTGCTTCCCACCTCTACCATGCTGTGATTTTGTGAAAAGTATAGTACTTTCAGCTGTCAGCCAAGACACCTGCAACTGCAGTTTCAGAACAACAAATGCAATTTCATATGAATTAAATAAGTATTTAAAGTTCAGTAATGGGTTCCTTTTAAGAGAGATTTCTAGATGAATATAACTGGAACTGAAATGTTTGTTTGGTAGCACAAACTCTGGCAAAGTTCATGGTCAAATGACATAAATTATCTGGTTAAATTGTAGTGTTCATGCCAGCTCAGTACTCATGACTGCTCAACGCAATCTCCTTCAAAATGAAGTTTTTGATTTACTACTAATTCTCTACTCTCTAAACCCAAGAGCTTTCCCTTTCCCCATTTATGCTCCTATAGAATTCAGACTATTGTTTTGTCTAATATATAACTTTCATGACAAGAACACCATAACACTTAGGTCTCCCTCAATAAAAAGCTAGATGTTTAGTTAGCTCCTGGTCAGCCTGAGTAAGACTTTGGTTTCACAGTTCTTGCTTGAAAGCATGATGGGAACATACTGTCTGACTTCAGGCTGCCTCTTGTCAGAACTGATTTTAACTGACCAGTATAACTGTGTGTGTGTTGCTTGTTTATTGGCATATACTTGTATACGTGTTTTAAAACAAGACAAACCCAGCCAATTCTGTCTGTGTAGTGACCTTTATGAGGGGTTGCATTTCTTTCCTATCAGGAAATGTAGTGAAAACTGTATATCATGGGAAGAGCACCATCTCAAGAAATAGAAAGCTGTATGAGGGTTGGTTTATTTTAACTCCTGGGACTTTTACAGATTTACAGGTATATTGACCAAGAAGCTTGATGCTTTCTGTCTTTGCTTTCTGTCCTGGCATCCAGTTTGCTCTTTTAACCTACTGGCAGAGGTGTTGCCAAGCACCTCTAAGCAGCGTGCTTCTTTTTCTGACTGTCTTCCTATTTGTCCTGCTGATTTTTGTCACTGTTTCTTTCCTCCTACCTTCTCTTTTAACTTGTAATAGCTCATCCTAGTGATCTTAGAAAGATGAGAAGATGCAAAGTGACTATCTTCCTCTGACTCCACTTCTTTTTGTCTTGCTTCAAAATTTGCATGCTTGAATCATTCCCTTTTTCAGGCAGAACCTTGCTGAATTTAACATTATGAAATTTCTGGGAAGGTTACCAGCTATTACTCATTAAAAGTGTAATGACTTGAAGATATCTCTATAAAACTTCAATATGCCTTGAAAAAGTACAGAAAATTCAGAATAACTGGAATTCAAAACACTCCTTTGCACACTTCTTTTATTATAAGTTCTGTTAAGTTCACAAAATGCTTTTCTGTACTTTATAGAGTTGAGGTGACTAGATAAAATTTCTTGGATGCCTGAGGCAACAGACGGACTTGTCTGGAATGATAATGATTATTCAAAAGATAATTATCCAAATGACCTAGATTTCTTCCTTGCTGTATCTTGACAAATTGCTAGGCAGTGATACCTCTGCTCTCTGTGGTTCTGTGGACAGACACCTTTGGATACCCAAGCAGGCGAGATTGATAGTTCAATAAGGCGTACCAGGAGTTAGGTGTCTAAAACTACAATGATTTTAGTGCACTTTTCAAGACTGTTACTGTAACTGCATTTTATTTCTCTTGTTTGCTCTGCATTTTTTTTTATGTTAGGAGTTTGTACTGTTCAAATCAAGAATATGCAGCCTATATTTGCGATTGTCTGTTGCCAGTTTACTTAATTTTATTTTCTCAAAGTGTTTGCCTTGAACAGGATCTCACTTACAGAGCCTCTGTATGAAAGCTTAGAGTTTAGGTGAGGTTCAAATGTGATTTATACTGGAAACCTCCCTCTAACTCCCTGATCTTCATGGATATGCTACGGGAAGCTTTCTGTCTAAGTTGAAGATGTGCATTTTAAGATGATAGCAAAGGGAATTATAAAGGGTAGAACTCTTGTTTTGTGTATTTCTGGACCTTAGTGCATTCAGCTTTTCTTTGCCTTCTATATTTTGCATGCTTTTCACAAGTAAGTTTTTGGTGTTACCCGGATATGTATGTATGCATTTATTTATTTATCAGTAATAGCTTCTCTTCTTTTACCTTTCCACACTGCCAGCTTACTGTGAATTTTCTTTCACTCTTTCCTCTATAGTTGCAGGATTTGGAAGTGTAAGTGCTCAGACTTGAGTGTCTAACTGCAACCACCATAGCAGTGTACCCTGGAAAAGACACTAACCTCTAGGTCTCTGTTTTGTGCATTGGTGATTTACATTTTAGTCTTAACAAATGCTATCGGAAAACAGGAAAGCTGCAGTTGCTGCAGATTCAGCAGTACAACAAAGTATGTCTAAAAAGTAAATAGACAAGAAAATCTTAAGTAAAAAAGTTAGCATATTTTCAGAATATGAGAGAGGTGCCATGAATCTTCTGGCTTCATAGTAGTCACCCTAAGAATCTCTCCTCCATTCAATCATGACTTAGAGAAAAATCCCTACCAGTCCTTTCACCTGTTTTTTCAGTTTTCTGAAGTTTTTTTTACCTCCAGACCAAAATAAAAAAAAAGAAAGGCCATGTATGCAACAAATCTGATGCCACAAGAATATACTGTTAAACACTACAAGAAATAAGCTCAAATGTAAGCAGTCAAGGCCTAGCCTTTCTCTTAGTATCTGACAGAAGAAAAACTTAGGTTGATACTTTAAAAAATCCAAAGGTTTCAAAGGGAGCACACCAGTGACCTCTCAGCTTTCTACTCTGGTGGAACACTGCTTGTAGAATACATTCCAGCACTTGTGGAATTTTGATGAAGCACCAGTTTGAACAAGGTATTGTCAGCACACTTTTATCCCAACTGTTGCACTCGAAATGAAGTGCTGTGGACATAAGGAGCATGTGCATCATTAGTTACTCAGGGTTGCAGCTCACACTAATTTTGATTCTCTACCTTACTGTCTCCAAAACCTCTGCTTATCCTAACTAGTTAAATAATGTAAGAAAATGTGAAATTCTTAATGGGCCATACACTTTGAAAAGCTTTGACAGTTTGACCATTATGCCATCTTCGACACAGCTGCACAGCTTTTTATTTGAAACTAGCCTGCATGGAACTGGTTAGGAGAAGCAGCAGTGGCAAGTGCTGCCTGTAAAAACCAATTGACTGCTTGGTGAGACTTCCCTGATTTAGATTCTTATGTTGTTTGTCATTCTGTATGCCAGCTTCCTCCAAAAACAACACATTACAGGATTTAACTGCTACAAAGATTAGACAAGAGAATGTATGAAAAACTACACATTAAGACATTTTTAATGGGATAGGAACAAGGAATAAAGTTAGGAAAATTGGCCTCAAGTTGCAGCATGGGAGATTTTGACTGAATAATAGGAAAAACACATTCCCTGAAAGGGTTTTCAAGCTTTGGAACTGGCTGCTCAGGGTAGTGGTTGAGTCACCACCCCTGGAGGTATTAAAAGCTACACAGATATGATGCTTGGCAACATTGTTTAGTGGTAGATTTGGCAGTGTTATGTTGAATATTGGAACTGATGATCTTAAGCATCCTTTCCAACCTAAATGACTCCATCTGATGACTGTATGAAATTTAAGTTGAAGGCGGCAGAAATTCTGTACAAAACAACTCTGGTACCATGTTTCTGCACATCACTGAGCATCTGCAAGTGGCCTAGCAGCAGCAGAAGCCAATATATCACAATCACTTTGGACTCACTCTAAAATTTCATGCCATTGTCCACACTGTATCACATTAAACTGGAAGGTAGAAGCCCAGAAACAAATTAAAATGAGATGAAATACTAAATTACTGAATTTTAACAGTATTTACATGCTCAGCTCTGATTTGGGAAATCTACTGTGTCTATAAGGTAGCATAATTCCTCTCATTTCCCCTACACTAAATCCTTGTTTAACCTTGGAATCTTGGGAAAGATTAAAATTAAAGACTTCTTTATCCCTAACTGATAAATTTCTTAAATAGAAGATCTCTTAGAAATATCAAAAGAGAAATTGCTGTAGTCATTGGATCTTACTGCAAAGTACCTTGTGCACCACATAAATGACAATATTTCATTCAGAATCATTGCCATGAGACCTGCAATTCTAGGCACCCCCATGGGATTTCTGTTTATTTTCTGTATGTAATTCTATGCTTCACAGCGAATTAATACATTTGTTATTGCAGACAGAACTCTTAATTTTCAATGTTTTAATAAGAACTTTTTCCCCCAACTTTTGTTGTTGTTTTTATTAATTTGAAGAGTGAGAAACTTTGCCCTATCTATAAAATGTTGCTGTCCTCTTTTAGTACAATTAAATCACAGATAAACATGTACTGGAACTTCTGAGGAGCAGGAAGTCTCCAAAGAGTATGTAAAATCAGTAATGACCTCAAGGAAATTAGCTTGCATATAGCTATCCAAAACGTCATTTTATACTGACATGACTGTCTTAAAACTGATGCAACTCAGATGTCAACATACACAGAATCAGTCAGGGTTGGAAAAGACCACAAGGATCATCTAACTCCAACCTCCCTGCCATGGGCAGGGACACCCTACCCTAGATCAGGCTGCCCAGAGCCTCATCCAGCCTGGCCTTAAACACCTCCAGGGATGGAGCCTCAGCCATCTCCCTGGGCAATCCACTCCAGGCTCTCACCACTCTCATGGTGAAGAACTTCCTCCTCGTATCCAGTCTGAATCTCCCCACCTCCAGCTTTGCTCCATTCCCCCTAGTCCTGTCACTCCCTGATAGCCTGAAAAGTCCCTCCCCATCTTTCTTATAGGCCCTCTTCAGATACTGGGAGGCCACAATAAGGTCACCTGGGAGCCTCCTCCAGACTGAACAGCCCCAACTCTTTCAATCTGTCCTCCTGGCAGAGCTGCTCCAGCCCTCTGATCATCCTCGTGGCCCTTCTGTGGACATGCTCCAGCATCTCCACACCCCTCTTGGAATTTGATGGAGTGAAACAGTAGTCCTTTAAGGGTGTGTGTTAAGAAGCATTGGTTAGGCTCAGCAGTTAAACAGGAGAACGGTAAACCTTCTTTCAGCCCTGACTCTGTTGCGTAGATCAAATTAAGAAAAAGTAACATACTGTAACAGGTCAACACACCGTAAAGAGGTTAACCTGCCTGTTTCCCCCCCTCAAAGAAATGAGGGAAAGTACCATACACACACAAATAACTCCAGATTGTGATGAAGAGTTGAGTTAAAAGTTTAATATAAAATAAGATAACATAATCACAACACACAACTACCTTAGTTTAGCCTACTTGCAGAAAAAGCACAGCAAAACAGCCCATTAAAAAAAAAAAGACACCTATAACAAATATGTATTTCTGTGAATGACAATTTTAGGTCCTTAAATCGTGTCATCAAAGAGACTCAATCAGGGTTACTATTAGGCACACACAGTCTCAAGCTGTGGCAGGGCAGGTCTATGCTGGATGTTAGGAGGAAGTTCCTGGCAGAGAGAGTGATCGGCATTGGAATGGGCTGCCCAGGGAGGTGGTGGAGTCACTGTCCCTGGAGGTGCTCAAGCAAAGCCTGGATGAGGCACTTAGTGCCATGGTCTGGTTGACTGACTAGGGCTGGTTGCTAGGTTGGCCTGGATGATCTTGGAGGTCTCTTCCAACCTGGTTGATTCTATGTTACACTCAGATTAGGTAAGTCTCTTGGCCGTCAACTTGCCATATATTAGTCATTCTCCAGACACAGCCAGGCTAGGTAGACATGAAGGATGATTAGATACAGAAGGAAGAATTTGCTTACAAAGCCAAGTTGTGTGATAAGACAGTGTGAATAGTAAGAACCCTGGGGCTGAAGACCAGGCTGGTGTAGAGGGGTTTGAGTCTGAGTTTGGGGTGAGATATGAGGCCTATTTGAAGGTTATTGAATAATTTATTAATATATTCAAAGAGAATTTCCCTCAAACTCCTGTACAGCTAACCCACACAAATCCTTTGTACATGGTTGGTGAAACTATTTTACAGAATGTCTCTTTACAGCCAAATTAAGCAACTTGGTAGAGGTTTTAGAAATGTTTTTTGTCTGAGAGTCTTGTGGCATAAAGTGCTGCTGGTAAAGTTAACAAAATTCCTTAGCAACTTGAATCAAGAGAGTTCAAATGCTCACTAGTTGGAAGACTCAGTGTCTGTGGTCCCAACCACAGTCAGAGCCACTTGGTTGATTTCTCATGGAGCTGACAGTTCAATTCGAATTTGGGGTGTGCCATCTGAGAAGATTCCACAGACACGATTGGCCTGATGCAGTGGGCTGGAGCTGTGGCCGGCCAGGAACGCCTCGTTCGATCATCCCCTGGATCCGTGCAGAGTGCCCTGGAACAAAGGGTCAGGTATAGCAGATAAAGGTAGTGGCCCCAGGCAGCAGGCAGGCAGAGAGAGGTGAGCAGAGAGAGAGGCAAAACCAACTTGTTTACCTGGATTGCCCTATTTATCACATGTGGGCCGAGATAAATGGTCCTTTGGCCATGATATCATCCAATAAGCTTCTGGCAGTCAGCCAAAACACAGCAAATTAGGAAGGGTCCACAGGTCTAGTACCCCCAAATAAGGGAAGAGCATGGGCCCTACACCCGGTGGGCCATATGCTAAGCGCGTGGGCTTATGCAACCCTGTTATACAGCCTGGGCCCTGGGCAGGCCAGACCTTGTGGCACCAGGGCTGTTGTGCCCCTTGTGACCGTTTAATGTGTTTAGCTCTGCTTTGGGCAGAAAAACATGTCCAGGCAAGGCAAGGCATGTGTAAGCCTGTTTGGGCCTCTGTGGCCCTCCACTACACAGGCTTTCTATCTTCAGCCTTGAGGTTGAGCTCCGGTGTTACGAGTAGCTTCTCAACAAATTTCCCTTACATTTGAGACTGATAAAGGATTCCATCACTGAGTATCACTACAAGTCCTAGTTTCTTTGAAACAGTGAAGGCATTCTTTTTCCACCATAAATGATGGGCGCTGTGCCGAAAGCTAAATGCTGTAGATGAAACATCCCGTATACCTGTTGAAAATTCCTCTTCACAAGGAACAGATGGTTCTATGAAAGAATTTGCATTTGTGCCAACAGGGTAATTCCAAACACCCACATTGTGAAGGTCACTAAGTGCAGAATTAGCGCAGACACCAGCTTCAGGATAATGACTGCCAAGTCCTAGCTGCACCTGGCTGAAACCAAAGCATAATCATCCTAGAGTGACTCATATTTGGTAACTGCATCCTGAGTAAACCAACCAAGTGCATATATCGAGCTGAAACAAAACATTATTGGTCATTACATTACTTTTGAAAAGCAATTTAAAGCCTCTGAATCAGTAGGATAAAGAACCAAAGACCAGATTCCTGGAATGAACTTGCATGAGCAGGTTTCCTGCCAACTAACAGAATCTCTTACATGAGGAGGTCTAAGAAACAGCTCACTTCTTGCAATAAACAATAAACACTAGAAAACACTCAGCAGAAAGTGCTAACAAGAAAATGCTGCTGTGAAAATATCAGTTGAAGATCTCTGCCTTTTCAGCATGGGTGGTGAACAGTTCACCTCTCTTGTTTAATAGAGGGTCTATAGTCTCTTTCTGCTTCTGCTTGTTGTTAATAGATCTGAAGAACCTTTTCTTGAAGTTTTTGACATCTTTGACCAGTTCCAGTTCAAGCTGAGATTTTGCTTTCTTAAATGTACCTCTATATACCCAGGTAATGCCTTGGTAATGTTGACAGAGAATATAAGAACCACAAGTAAATATTCTAGAATTCTCTCCCCTCTCACCTTTGCAGTAATCATTATTAAAAAAGTATTTTATTTTTTGAAACATCTCAGTCACTCCCTAATATCCCCAAAGTGAGACAGGGTATATCTACTGCTCAAAACATCTGGAAAGAGATGCAATCTTCACAGAAGATTTCACAGAAAAAAAACCCACAAATATTACTCTCACTTTTAGTTAATGATGTAATCTAATCATTAAATAATTGCATAAGAAAAACCATATTCAGAGATTCTTGAAATTCCTGGTCTTCACAGAGGCACCATGGTGTAGAAATTAACTATTTCCTAGCGTTCTACTGCCTGGACCATTTTGCTTAAATGTATTTCCAGCCTGCTGTTCTTATAGTTTTAGTTTCTTTTTCTGCTCTCTTAAATGAAGTCCTGGTCCCAGAAAATGCTCAGTACTTGAGGTGCACTAACACTTAGTTCCATTTGAAGTCAGTGGGAAAGAACGGTGCTCGGCCTTTTACACTACTTTTTCTCCCTGCAAGACAGCAGTCAAAGGTCTGCAATATTGGTCTTTCAGATGATGGAATGTTAACCTCATCAAATTGAAATTCAGCCTTTCTTGACCTCTGGCTAATGTTGTTGACTTCATT
Source organism: Pogoniulus pusillus (assembly GCF_015220805.1). NCBI lineage: Eukaryota > Metazoa > Chordata > Aves > Piciformes > Lybiidae > Pogoniulus > Pogoniulus pusillus. The sequence goes on along the minus strand of NC_087268.1, from coordinate 35,207,482 downwards.
TAACATTCTGTCTAAAAAAAAAACACCAACGGAAAAAGTAATAATTCAGAGCTGTCTCCTTTGAGTTTCCTGTCAGCCTACCCAGGGTGAACTGTGGAACATGAATATGTTTAGCTTTGTTTAAGCTATTTCTAAAGCCTTTCTTTTGGTCAGCTTTTTCTAGAAGAATCTTATCTTTGTTCAGTTTGCTACATCATGAGTATTAAAGTTCGTTTCTGTTTCTGAAAGAGACTCAAAGGCAGTCTAAGAGGGTATATTTTATGATAGCTCCTGAAACCACATCTATTTCTTTGAGATTTACCCTATTAGTAAGAGCTAGCCATGAACTAGGCAGAAGGTTGAAGTTTTCATCTTAAACTTGAAATGGAAAGAATGTAACCACAGTTAGGGGTGGTTTCAGGCCTGCAGGAAGCAGAGAAGAAAGTAATAACTACAGTTTCCATGATTAGAAGGATGTTTTACTCAGGACAGTATACTCTACCCTAACTTGACCTCTTGGGAGTGAGGAGGGTAAGTTCCTCTCTAGTCAGTGATTCAGGTGCTTAAATGTAGATCTGTGATGCCAGTTTAGATACTCAAAGGAATTGCCTCTGTCACAGATCTTTCAGGAACTCTTTCTGTCAGTTCTATGCATGATGTTCTGGACCTTGTAAGGAGCTAAAATGTTAGAATGTAAGAAATGTTACCTAAATAAGATGTCCAAAATTTCCAAGATTAACCCTACAGAAAAGATTTATAACTGGTAGAGCAGATAAGAATGGATGAACAAAGTGAGCTGTAGTAAAGCAGAAAAGAGGAATCTTTCTGGAGAACCTAACATCTAAGAAAACTATTTGTAATGCTCTACGTGTGCAGTCAGAATCATAGAATCAACCAGGTTGGAAGAGACCTCCAAGATCATCCAGGCCAATCTATCACCCAGCCCTGTCCAATAGCTGGACCATGGCACTAAGTGCCTCATCCAGTCTTTTCTTGAACACCTCCAGGGACAGCAACTCCACCACTTTCCTGGGCAGCCCATTCCAATGGCAAACCACTCCCTCTGGGAAAAACTTCCTCCTAACATCTAGGCTACACCTCCACTGGCATAACTTGAGACTGTGTCCCCTTGTTCTGTTGCTGGTTGCCTGGGAGAAGAGACCAACCCCCACCTGGCTACAACCTCCCTTCAGGTAGTTGTAGACAGCAATGAGGTCACCCTGGAGCCTCCTCTTCTCCAGGCTAAACAACCCCAGCTCCCTCAGCCTCTTCTCATAAGTTTTGTGTTCCAGGCCTTTCACCAGCTTTGTCACCCTTCTCTGGACATGTTTCAGTATCTCAACATCTCTCTTGAATTATGGAGCCCAGAACCAGAAAATGAATGTGGCAATTTATTTTCACTTGCTTCTATGAAGTAGTTTGGGATAAAAATACAATATGCAAGTGCAAGAACTTATAAAGAAACAAAAATGGAAGGAAATTAAGGCAAAAAAAAAAAGAGAGCATTTTCAAGAAGAGTAAAGCAAAAAGTAAAGATAAATCCTATCAATGAAGATTTGTGGTAGAGGGAGGAAGTGGTCGTTAAAGATTATGAGCTTTAGAAGTATGACAGGCTCCCAGAGGAGAATCATGGTCTGTAAAAAGGAAAATTCTGCAAGAAGGATTACAGGACCTTATACTTGTACTGAAATATTTATCAGACAGTCAGTCCAAAGTGATCTGCTGATATCAAGAAAGTACAAGCGAAATGAAGGTATGTTGAGGGATCTTTCAACAGACTGCAAGAAGGACAGAATTTAACATATGGGGGAGGGAGGCCCCAGCTTTACTTTATTGTTCTATGCTGAGGACAAAGACAAAAGTTGGACAACTAAATGCATCCGTGTCAGTGAAAGGCCAGCAGAAGCTGCAGGTAGAAAAGGTCAGTTTAAAGGAGGATTCACAGAGAAGAAGTTTCTGTCAGGTCAGTAATGACTGTTCAAGACACTTTGTGAAACAGACAAACCCCTGAAAATTGGAGAGGAGTCACATAAAAAATAAATTTTAGAAAACATACCAAAAAAAACCCAAAACAAAGCATAAAGACAAACACTTCCCCTCCCTCACACACAGGCACCAAACAAATCAAACCAATGAACCACTCTGAAACTGTGACAAACTAATTGCAAAACCCTGATGCCAAACTATGAAGAGTTGTGGGGGGGTTTTTTTGGCAAGAGGGCATGGTTGTTTTGCTGACATCAAAGACAGCTGTACTGGCAACAACTGAATTGTTTCAGGGTCAGTCACATGGGTGTATGTAACTCATTTCAGTGCAAGTGTTCTCTCAGCTTCCCATTTCCCTCACAGTTTTGATTCGGTGTCTGCGCTTTGATTCTGCTGAATATGAATGAAAACACATCTAATGAAAGCATGTAAATACCTTATGAAGCTTCTGCAAATATCTTTTGTGTCTGAAATGAAATAAGTTGTAACCATCATGGGTGTATTGTGTAAAACGTCATTCTGATGATGATTCATTCTATCAACTCTGTTCACCTACAGATAACAGTGAAGTACACTGAAAGCATTTTTCAATGTTATGGGATTATTTACTGTGCTGTGTCAGCACACAAATGAACATCTGAAATTGTTCTCCCTAAGATCACCCAGTAATCTTGAAATATGGATTGAATTTCATAGACATAGAGAATGGTAAGGGGGGATTTAATGGTCAGTGTGCTGCCTTTTGAAATGAATTGTGTTTGTCATAACACTAGCCGAGATTCATACAGGAGTCTCTGTAGTTTAATTGTCCAAATTGTATACTACCAGGAGACATGAAGAACCCTAGGGGAATAATTTGGAGAAGACCAGATAATCCCTAGATGTAACGCTCATGTCTGAGCAGGTAAGGAGCCAGGCAGAATCACATCCTACAGATTCTGGAGAGCTCAAAGGAAACTCAGTTCATTCTTTGCGGGTTGTTCCTGCCTCTCTATGCTGTGTCAGACCTCATTTTATGGCTGAAGGGCATGTGAAAATCATCTGTGATTCCAGGAGTATTAGCAATTGTGCAGCTACTTTTTAAAAATACTGTTTCTTATCAAACGCCTACTTGCTTCCAAAAGAAATTAGGCTTGTGCAATTAGACTACGTGTCTCTCTTCCCAACATAACCTCCCTAGGAAGTTTTCACAGTATCACAGTATCATCAGGGTTGGAAGAGACCTCACAGATCATCAAGTCCAACCCTTCACCACAGAGCTCAAGGCTAGACCATGGCACCAAGTGCCACATCCAATCCTGCCTTGAACAGCCCCAGGGACGGCGACTCCACCACCTCCCCGGGCAGCCCATTCCAGTGTCCAATGACTCTCTCAGTGAAGAACTTTCTCCTCACCTCCAGCCTAAATCTCCCCTGGCGCAGCCTGAGGCTGTGTCCTCTTGTTCTGGTGCTGGCCACCTGAGAGAAGAGAGCAACCTCCTCCTGGCCACAACCACCCCTCAGGTAGTTGTAGACAGCAATAAGGTCACCCCTGAGCCTCCTCTTCTCCAGGCTAACCAATCCCAGCTCCCTCAGCCTCTCCTCGTAGGCCTGTGCTCAAGGCCTCTCCCCAGCCTCGTCGCCCTTCTCTGGACATGCTCAAGCATCTCAATGTCCCTCCTAAACTGGGGGGCCCAGAACTAAACACAGTACTCAAGGTGTGGTCTATCTAACCAGTGCAGAGTACAGGGGCAGAATGACCTCCCTGCTCCTGCTGACCACACCATTCCTGATGCAGGCCAGGATGCCACTGGCTCTCTTGGCCACCTGGGCACACTGCTGGCTCATGTTCAGGTGGGTATCGATCAGCACCCCCAGATCCCTCTCTGTCTGGCTGCTCTCCAGCCACTCCGACCCCAGCCTGTATCTCTGCATGGGGTTGTTGTGGCCATAGTGCAGCACCCTGCACTTGGAGCTATTGAATGCCATCCCATTGGACTCTGCCCATCTGTCCAGGCGAATTAGGTTGTTTTCACTGCACTTAATATGAGAATGGTCCAAAATATGTTTTTTTTTTTTGTTTATTTCTTTGGGTTTTGTTTATTTGTTCATTTATTCTATTGTTTTAATTTGCTCACTTCTTTGATTTTTTTTTCTATTTATTTTAATTTGCTAACTTCTTTAATTTTTTTCCAACCAATTTTGACATGATTAAGCAAATTATCTGCACATCTTGACAAGAAAAAAAAACCCAAAGAGTCACTGAGGTAGTGCAAGAAATGTAAGCATTAATGCTATGCAATGAACTGATGTTTCTCCTGTTTGTGATATGATGTCTCCTAAATTTGAAATTATGGAGATGCAGCCTTAGGGATTTTTTTTTCCACTGAATGAGAAGTTTTCTGTGGACTCAAATGGGAACATAGTATGAGCCAAAACTTGTCTTTGTATTTTTCAAACCCCCCTACCACAAAGATTCCTGTTTTCCTCATTTTGTAGTAAAACGTTGTGCTGAGTTGATCAGAACACCAAGAAACCCGTTAAGGTTTACCTCCATGGTGGATCTTACATGGAGGGTACTGGCAATATGATTGACAGCAGCATTCTTGCAAGCTATGGAAAGGTCATTGTTGTCACTCTCAATTACAGACTGGGGGTTTTAGATTCATTCCTGTCAGTTTTATAAGTGAGCAGAAAGAAGCAGCTGAACATAGAGGAGCTCAGCCTCAGTGAAAAGGCCCAGCCAGCACTTGTGAGTGATGATACAATCACAATGAAGCCTACTCCTATGGAACCGGGGGGCCACCAGGCCCCCCGGCCTTTGAGTCCCCTTCACCAGCCACCCAGTGTGCACCATGGGTACTCACCAGTGACGACAGGAGGAGGAGGATCCCTCTGCCCAGCTGGGCAAGCTTGAACACTGCCTTTCCTGGGGCCCATTAAATAAGGAGTGGGCAGGGAGAGAAAAGTGCTCACACCTGGGGCGGGAGGAGACTCCAACAGAACCCAGGTGCTCTGTGTTTGGGGGAGAAAAGGGAAAGGGGCAGATATGGTGGAAAATGGGACAGGGCTGAGTGCTAGGTTGGACTGGATGATCTTGAAGGTCTCTTCCAACCTGGTTGATTCTATGATTCTATGATTCTAAATTGACGTTCTGCCTGTTAATCATCACTCTTTATATTCATTTTGTGTAATGATTGTAAAACCCCTATTCTAGCCATTATTTCAAACTCTGTCTTCTGCACCCAGACTTTTTCTCTTTATCAGGACTGATTATAGTGTAGGGAACAATTTATTTAAAAGGCTGCAAACTGAATGGAATTTGGATAAAGATATTTAGCTAAAAACAGTAGCGACAACTACCAATGTGCAGATCCATGGAAATCAAGTCATCACAGAATTAAATGTCTACTTGTTGGCTTTTAAAGCAGAAAGGATGAGCTTCACTTTCAACTTAAGGGAAGGAAAATAGACTAGTTTTATTATGAATTTGATTTTATTTGAGTTTTGTTTTTAAATAGAAATGTTGAAATTTGATTTCAACTTTTAAAGATGTTAGAAGCTGTTAAGTTCTCTATTAGATTCAGTGCTCAAATTCACAGACATGGAAGCAGAGAATGCACTGGATTGGAAGTCACCTCTAAGTGTAAAGGACCTCTAATCCAAGTCCCTTGCATTGGAGAGGGACACAAAATTGTAGAATCATAGAGTCGTAGAATGATTTAGGCTGGAAGTGACCTCCAAAGATCAGCTAGCCCAACACCCTCTGCAGTCAGCAGGGGTATCCTCAACTAGATCAGGTTGCCCAGAATCCCATTGAGCCTCATGTTGAATATGTCCAGGACAACCTGTTCCAGTGTTCCGCTACCCTCGTGGTAAAAAAATTGTTCCTTACATCCAATCTAAATCTGCTCTTCTCTAGTTTGAAACCATTGCCCCTTGTACTATCACTAGAGGTCTTTTTAAACAGTCTCTCTCCATCTTTTTTTGTAGGTTCCCTTCAGGTACTGCAAGGTTGTTACTAGGTCTCCTCAGAGCCTTCTCTCTCTAGGCTGAACAACCCCAACTCTCCCAGCTTGCCTTCATAGAAGAGCTGCTCCAGCCCTCTGATAATTTTTGTGGGCCTACTCTGGACCCTCACCATCAGGTCCATGTCCTTCTTGTACTGGGAGCCCCAGAGCTGGATACAGGATTCCAGATGAGGTATCACCAGGGCAGAGTGACAGAATCATGTCTCTCAATCTGCTGGCCACACTTTTGCTGCAGCCCAGATTTGCCTTCTGTTCTGCAGCTGCACATTGCTGACTCATGTCCAGATTTTCATCCATCAGTATCCCCAAGTCCTTCTCCGCAGGGCTGTTCTCTATCACAGCATTCCCCAGCCTGAACTGATAATGAGGATTGTCCTGAGCCAGGTACAAGGCCTTGCACTTGGTTTTGTTGAACCTCATGAGATTCACCTGGTTCTTGCATCAGATTTTCCAGGTCCCTCTGGATGATATTCTGTCGTTCTGGCAGGTTGACTGCACCATTTGGCTCGGTGTCAGCTGGAAACTTGCTGAGGGTGCACTCGATCACACTGTCTATGTCATTGATGAAAATATTAAATGGCACTGTGGACCCCTTGGAGACACCACTTGCCACTCATCTCCATTTGGACATCAAGTCATTGACTGCTACCACCAGCCAGCCAGTTCCTTGTCTACCAAAAAGTCTACCCACCAAATCCATATCTCTACAGTTTAGTTTTACAACGTGGGACTGTGTCAAGAGCCTTGCAGAAGTCTATGCAGATGACATCCATTGCCCTTCTCTTTCCATTGATGCAGCTACTCCATTGTGGAAAGTCACCCGTTTGGTTAGGCAGGACTAGCCCTTAGTAAAGTCATGCTGGGTGTTTCAAATCACCTCTCTATCCTTCCTGTGCCTTATCAGATCTTCTAACAGGGTCTGTTCCATGTTCTTCTGTTAAATGATTTGTAGTTTATAAACATTGCAAATCATATTTTATGAAGGGAAATTCAAGAATTTGCTCATGACTTGCAGTATGGACTAATGTTGTGTGAATAACTTATAAAACAACTTTGCATTTGCTTTTGTTGTTGATGTTTCCTTACAGGGATTGATGCATCTAACAGATAATCAATGTTTTGTAAAGATGGTGTAAGTTTTAAAAGTATTATTTTTACATTTGTGGCAGATTTGTTGTAGTCTATGGGCCTAAACAAGATTAGCAGAAAGAAAATCAGTAATTTTTCCTAGATTAACAGCACTCAATGGCTTTGCCCTCCAAAAGCAGCCCCAGAACAAAACCTCCCACCTCTCCAGTTCTTGATACAGAACCTCTGATTGTATTACTGCTATTTTTCATGCACGGCCATGTGGGTCATTTTAAACTCAAACCCAAAGTTTAAAATAATCACAGCTACTTCAGTATTTGTTCAGTGAATGAGTGTGTTTGGAACAATGGCTATTTGACACAGATTGAACTGAGGGTGACCTGGCAGTGCCAATCTGCAGATAGTATTTAGTTATATAATTTAATGGCCTTCGCATTTTTCTATCTAGGTGTTTGAGGCAGGTTTCCTCTTTCATACAAATCTTGTGGTAACCTTTGCTCCCCAATGCTTTAAATCACATTCTTAAGGGATTAAACTGTTATGACAAAAGAGGAATGTTTAGATATTCTGCTTTGCAGCTAGAAATTTGTCAGATTAGAAATTGTGTATTTTATAATCTCAAGATCAAAGGAGCTTTCCATCAAAGCTTTATGTCCGCTATAATATTTTCCCAACCTTTGCTGAACCTGAATTGCTTTGGATTATCTCACGTTAGGTTCACTGAGTATGTCTAGCCAAATGTGGGAAAAAGCTTCCTGCCAAACATTTTAAACATTTCACATGTGTAGGGCAGAGGCGGTAAGCCACAGGTATTAGTTTACTGCAGTGGCAAAGCTTACTTTAATAGTCTTTTAAACTCTACTTTCATACAAGATGCTTTTTGAGATTAGTATGACAGATAAAACCCCAGGGGGCAACTGTTTATCTTCCATTAGGAATACCATTCACTTTCTTTAACCTGGTGACCTAAGTGCTCCTGTAAATAGTATCTTTTATAGAGTTTTTACGTCTCAGTGGATTAAGTATCATTTCTCTACTAAGGAATAAAAAACCAAAACAAAAAACCACCACGACTCAATGTCTTCAGAGGAATGGCTTGTCAGAAGAGAGTAGTTTTTGTCTTTATCTGTCTTTAAATCCAGCAATCGTGCTCCCCAAACAGTCACAAAACAATGATCATTCAGTGTTCAAATTGTCAGTTAATTTAAAACCCATTCACTGAGCCTCTTTATTACAGTTTCACTGTGTATTTGGCAAGGTAAACAGCGTACCAAGAAGATTGAAGATAGAGGGTTTAGCTGTTGTCTGTTCTGCATAGTACCTTGGTAGTGTTTAATATTATTTGGCATAATCTTTGTGAGACATGCATATTTACAGTAACCTCTTTTTTTTGCTTTGTGTTAAAAACATAAAGCTAGTCAGATGCCTTACTATATGTTAAACATATAAAAAGATACATGAAGTAAATCTGAACAGCATCCATAAAGAAGTAAATATATTAAAATAAATATAATAATATATATAGGCACTTGGTGCCATGGTCTAGCCTTGAGCTCTGTGGTAAAGGGTTGGACTTGATGATCTGTGAGGTCTCTTCCAACCCTGATGATACTGTGATATAAATATATAAATATAATACATATTATATCTAAAATATTTAAATGTATAAATGTATGAAAACATATAAATATATATAAAAGTATAATAAAAATTCTTTAGACATTTCCAAATAAAAACTTGGAATTTAATGTACAGAAAGATGTGCATTTCCAGGCAGTATCTTTTGGGAAAGCCAGGACAGGAGAAAGATGTGCATTTCCAGGCAGTATCTTTTGGGAAAGCCAGGACAGGTTGACTTTTTAATGAATAAAATGAAAAAAAAAATATGTGCCCAAACATAAAAAAGAAAGAAAAAAGAAAGAAGTTAATTGCCTTTTTTTTTTTTGCAATGTTTTTTTGGTTTATAAAAAAGTAGCAATACTTTTGACAATGTGTTTGGTGCTCTTACCTCTATTCAGTTTTAAAAAGATCTGTCTATCATGAACGATTTAGCCCTCTGTTAAAATGCTGTACTGCACCACATTTTAGACTGAGTGACCCTCAGTCTAATTTATTAGAGCAATTTATTTTTGGTGGCACTTGCTTGAAATAAATTACTCCCCCTACCTTTAAAATCTTGAATATAACTAGTTTCCTATTCTTTTTTTCCCTGCACTATTCTCATCTAACTACTGCACGGTTAGAAAACCGGCTATTCTCTCTTCACCAAAATGTCTTTATTTCACTTCCTTTTCTGCAGTTGGTGACCTGTTTTCTTGATTGATTTTGGTAGTGTGCATGTATTTACAGGAGTTAGAAGTTGTCTTGGATTCCCTGTTCCACCTGTGCTATTTTGGGCCCTGATCTTTTCAACTGCAACACGAAATAGCCCATTTATGTCTCTGGAACTCTACAAAGAAAGAGCAGCTCATGCATTTCAACTTAAAGTGCATTCCTGTTCTGTCCATGATCAACTTTTTTGATTGAGTCAGAGAGTCTATAAAAAGCACTGGATGTACCCTATATTCCAAAGTTCTTATTTTTTAAGTCTTTAGTATTTAATAATGTTTTTATTCATGTATTTGAAATACCTCACATGCATTGTCATCTGTGAAGAAACCACAATGAAATTACACCACACAGTTACGTGTCATTTGTATTTTAAGGAGTGTGTAGCTATTATTAACAGGAACACAGTATTAATGTATTCAGCTATTCAAGTTTACACAGGTAAACTGTATGTTCTTGTTATTAAAAAAGAATAAAACATATTGTAAGACAAAGGATTGCTCTTGTATTCATATGGATGATAATTAAAAGTTAGGTTCATATGGACATTATTATCACATCAAACATTGAAGAATTCTTCATTTTCTTTCTCATTTTGTAATATAGAATCATAGGATCAACCAGGTTGGAAGAGACCTCCAAGATCAGCCAGTCCCTCCTACCACCCAGCCCTAGCCACTCAACTAGACCATGTCACCAAGTGCCTCATCCAGTCTTTTCTTGAACACCTCCAGAGATGGTGACTCCACCACCTCCCTGGGCAGCCCATTCCAATGGCAAATCACTCTCTCTGTAAAGAACTTCCTCCTAACATCCAAGCCTATACCTCCCCTGGCACAACTTGAGACTATATCCAACATTTGTCCCCTTATTTTCTTGCTGGTTGCCTCTTGTTAGTTTGCTGATGTCTGTATTCCAACATCTTTGTGCCCCCGATATATGCTTTAAAGAGTCACTGTTCGAAGAGTGAATATATACACTTCAGCTCTGAATTAGAATTTAAGTGTATTACTTATGGGCCACCTACATTCAATATCAGTCCCATTCATCTGTTGTTTATATTCTGCTCACCTGTGCTTATGAAATCATAACAAGACATCTGGTCCTATAATGGCATAATCTTACTGTGTGTTTTCACTTACTGGGTCTATTAATTATGAAACAGAATGTCATCATTAGCCAGCTAATTTCTTTATAAGTGACAGAAACTTGTGATTTTGTGATATATGGCAAGTCTTTTATTATGGAGTGGAAAAATACAGTAAAAGGTTCTGCAAATACTTACCTGATTAATAGAAAAACTGCCATTAGCCTGAGAAAGACAAATTGTGCTAAAACAATGCCATTGCAGCAACACAGCCCTCCCATGATTGTGTAACTACAGTAATTCTGAATGTATTGTTCCCCACGGCCTGTTTTCTTCATATGTAATTTCCCCAATAATGAAAAGAATTTTTAGATTGAAGAAATTTATGAATGATTTGAAGGATATCATACAGAGTGTCTTTTTTTTTTTTTTGTGGAGATGTTAACATACAAATGAAATTGTGATTATGGTAGAGGGATGTAAAAAGAAGTGAAGCCTTGCAGTCTAAAGGAAAATAAAAGAATTGAGAGAAGAGAACACAACTTATGCCTTCTGGGATACTTCATCAAACTGTTTTAAAGGACGGAGAAATGAGATTGTACTTGCCCATGGTCAAGGGATTTCTGAACTGGCATATTAAAGGTTTGTTAGAATTAGGTTTCAAACAATGTTGGGCTTTTCATGCTTGAGTGATGAAAAGACAATTATTTCCCAGTGTCTTTGCTGCCTCTGGGCATGATTAAATAATGGAATTGTGTTCTCAGAAAGATGTGGTTTATTGCTTTTAACAGCTTTTCAAGCTGAAGTATTTATAAATAAAAAGAGCTATAATTTAAAAGAAGATAAAAGCTCTGTGCCATTTCATCCCACAAAGCATGCAAGAGAAAGTGCATGTAGTAATGTCTATAACCTGTAGAATTTAGTTTCCCTGAGTTCCTTTTCTTCAAGTATGTATACTGGAGGGAAAAAACCCATGATGGTCCCAAGTCTGAGAGGTTCTGATTATGCTTATTTTGCTCTTTTATGTTTCTTCTATCAATGTTTTATGGAAAAAAAAAAAAAGGAGAGGAGAGGAGAGGAGAGGAGAGGAGAGGAGAGGAGAGGAGAGGAGAGGAGAGGAGAGGAGAGGAGAGGAGAGGAGAGGAGAGGAGAGGAGAGGAGAGGAGAGGAGAGGAGAGGAGAGGAGAGGAGAGGAGAGGAGAGGAGAGGAGAGGAGAGGAGAGGAGAGGAGAGGAGAGGAGAGGAGAGGAGAGGAGAGGAGAGGAGAGGAGAGGAGAGGAGAGGAGAGGAGAGGAGAGGAGAGGAGAGGAGAGGAGAGGAGAGGAGAGGAGAGGAGAGGAGAGGAGAGGAGAGGAGAGGAGAGGAGAGGAGAGGAGAGGAGAGGAGAGGAGAGGAGAGGAGAGGAGAGGAGAGGAGAGGAGAGGAGAGGAGAGGAGAGGAGAGGAGAGGAGAGGAGAGGAGAGGAGAGGAGAGGAGAGGAGAGGAGAGGAGAGGAGAGGAGAGGAGAGGAGAGGAGAGGAGAGGAGAGGAGAGGAGAGGAGAGGAGAGGAGAGGAGAGGAGAGGAAAGGAAAGGAAAGGAAAGGAAAGGAAAGGAAAGGAAAGGAAAGGAAAGGAAAGGAAAGGAAAGGAAAGGAAAGGAAAGGAAAGGAAAGGAAAGGAAAGGAAAGGAAAGGAAAGGAAAGAAGGGGGAGAAGGGAGGCAGAACTGATTAGGGTTTGCTGAATTTGGATGGTGCTTCTACAGGTGGAGAACAAATAATAAAATATTTCTCAAAAGCCAAGCCCCCCCAAATGCCCACAAAACCCAACATGGCCATGCCCCACTACAATTCACTCCTCATTCAAATCCTTTACATAGATTTGCCATTCATTAATGTTTTCAAACTAGACTGGAGCATGTGCAAAGGCAACTACCATTCAGCAGCATCAGTCCTGAAACACTAGAAGTAAGCTTTGGGCTGCTTATAATCAGTTTATCATCAGGTGTCACTTCTGACCACATCAGCACGTTGTGGTACTGGGCTTTTTTGAAGCCTTAACACTTTGGACTTCAGTCCACAGAATTGTTTGTGACCTTTCCTGTTCCTACACAGGTATTGGCAGGCTGGCTGATCACACACAAGATCTTCTGTCTTGCATGTATACTCAGAAACATAGCTGAGGCCATACAACAGAAACCATCAGTTTTCGATCTATTATAATTGGAATTTCCATTTAACATTTTAACACATTTAACTTGCGTATGAAATCCTAGTAAAAATAAATCTACCTTTTTTTGGTAGTTTTAAATTAACTTAATTTCTGTCCCCCAGAAAGAGACACTCTAGTGGATATTGCTTAACACAATTTTGACTGTGATTACCTGGTCTTTTTAATATGGAAAAAAAAGAAAGTGCTACTAAACCAGATTTTTTTCTGCCCTTATCCCTGGTTAATTCCCAATGCTTGTCTCAGTCTTCTCTTCAGTTACAGATCTAGCCTCTGAGCCACCATATAGTGAAACATATTGAAAATGGTCTCTGAGAATAAGCTCCCTGCTCCACTCCACCTCCCCAAAAGTAGTTTAGCTGTGTCAGTTCCTTCTCTGAGCCAATGTGCATCTCCAATCATTCAGGAGCTAGCAAGGATGGAAAGGAGAAAGCAGCCAGGAAGAGAGAAGAGAGGACTGTATCTCTGGTACTAGGATAGATCTGTGTATGATAAAAGCAGGAGTGATATATGTGAAATTAACATGGCTAATCTGTTCTGTTGCTTTACTGCACCACCAGGATAATTGTGGGATATTACACCTCCATTTGCATGATATCTTAAAAGATTCTGTGGTTTATGTTCCTAGGATTTTTGGATTTCTTTCAACAGGCCACAAAAACCCTTCTTTATGGACTACTAATTTTCCTTTATAGTAAGAAAGATTAAGCTTTGTGACAGCAGCTCAAAAAGCAATACTTGTGTGTCCACTCTCTGACACATCATTATTCTATGATACATAACAAAACTCCTCTCTTTTTATCAGATTGCAGAGTTGTCCCATTTGTATAACTGCTCAAAGTAAATAAATAATATGGACAATACTAAGTGCAAATGCAATTGAAGCTATTCATTGTTTGGGCTTACATCAAGGAGAAAACATGTCAAAGACCTTGTCCAGCCAGAGCAAGGTGCCAAAATCCCTAGATCTAGCCTTGGCATATGGTATTGAACAGATGTACTGGATATGAAAAATCACAGCTGCCAGCTAGCTGATAGCTACCTAAAATCAGTCAGTGCTAATTTGGTATTCCTATGCTAGATAAGATCTATGTGGTGTGCCTGTGGGTAACTAAAGCTCTGTTTACATTAGGTTGATAAGAGTGGATATCATACAGAGTGTCTTAGGAAAGATGTATCCATTTGTGACCACAATCCACATGACAGCTAATTATTTAAAAATAACTTTGCTATTACTGCTTTAGAAAACTGCACCTATAAAAGCAGGACAGAAGTGGCACCTTCTTCATGAATCTTCTGGAAGTTGTGAACAAGCAAATGTACTTGCAGTATGAATTGTATTCCAATACATCCCCTTAACTATGCTGGGGAGTTCAAACGGTTTTTAAAGCTATTTAAGTCGGTCAGGACAGGAGAACATTTTATTAAAACTGAAAATAAGATCCACAAAGAGTAGGTACAATAGGAACATCTCTGATGAAATTGCCATTAACAACATTTTTTCCTTCGTCGCTTCACATTCTGCATTCAACAAAGCAGTTCAGGTGTAAGCAAGGGCAGAACTTTGTCCCATTTATTGTACTACAGAAAACATTGATTCTGCAGTTGAAATTATGTCCATAAACATCTGTTGTGGTCAAACCCCCTCTTGGTTTCTTGCACCTTGAAATGAAATTCTCCCTGTCTTATCAGCTGTTAAAAAAAAAAAAAACAGAACAAGAAAAGAAAAAAGAGCTATCAGCTTCTAAACATAAATATTTTGAGTCCAGTAGACCTGACATCTTCCTCAGTGCCTGCTGTCTACTAATTTGCAAGGCTTTTGTTCCTCCCTTTCCTATATCTTACACTTGCAAGAAAAAAAAAAGGCAACATTTCCCAGATGTCAGAAAAAGGAGAAAAAGTCAGTCTATCAAGTTCAGTCTTCCTTTTTAAGGCACTGTTCTCTCTAATGTCTACATTAATTAAATAAATGCATTTTTTAATTGAAATACATGAAGTTTTCTAGTCAAACTGAGTTCATGTCCTCAGGCACCCTATTAATGGAATTTTGGAGTGACAGTGCATGTCAACCAGCTGGGTCAGGGCCACAATGCATCATCAAAGCTTTTTCTCTGATGGCACAAGGAATTGTAGATTCATTCTAGAAAGGAAAGGTCTATCACAATTCTTTCATGGTTGTTAGAGACAGGACATCTGGTGAGTTTGCAACAGGTTCCACATTCACTTTAGAGGATGTTTGAACCAGGTGATTTCTTTTCAAATGTTTTATTTTACAGACTGTTAACTTTTAACAACACTTAATGGTGTCCATCAAGAAGTTTTGTTCTTCCCTTCCAAGGATAGAATAATCATTTATTGTTCTTTTACTCCAAAAGAACAATGCATGAGTGCATTCTGTACACAGAACAATAAATAGTTTCTGGGTTTCATTGATGTTATTCCCAGAGAACCAAAGCTTTTTTTTTTTGTTTGTTTGTTTTCTTTTTAAAAGGGACTAAAAAGAAAACAGCTCAAGTAAACCTGGATGCACATCACAGGGGTAATACTTATGCAAATACAGATCACAGTCACCATCAGAAACACGCATGCCAAAAAAACCCAAACAAACAAAAGAAGGGGAAAAAAAGCGAAGGGGTAGTTAATTCCCTTGCATTGTTGACTAATGAAGCTTTCCAAGTTATGCACATGATGCAGCTGCACATCCTTTTTGTTCTCTATTGGCTGGGGATGCTGGAGCCTGATCTGCACCTTGTCTGTTGTGAGACCTCCTGGAGCTCCTAAGGGGACTCAGCTACCAGTGTAAGCCTGTTTCCCAAAACTCATCTGCATTAGCACACAAAAAAGACCAGAGTGTCTTATCTGGTCCAGAGGCAAACTGATGCAGGCTTATACATTTGTGCCTATGTTATTTCTTCCCTTAAACTACAATGGCTAGACCCCCCACACTATCTGTAGGAAACTCACTGAGATATACCACATCCTGAATTTTCTCCTGCACTGTTTGAGAGAGCATTAGTTGATGTGTATCAAAATTATATCAGGGAACATATTTACAACTAAATATTAAAAGTGGTCATTCACCAATGGGAAAATCCATAACTTTACAACTGTCAGCACAGGCTTAGAATGTAGCTTGACTGTATCAGAAAGATAGGCATGACTGTGTCAGAAAGATACTTGACAGACAAACTACCTGCTTATTAAAAGGTGTGTGGATATGAGTGAAATGTTCACTTAAAATACAGCCATAAAAGGAAATAAGTTGTAGCTCTAATGTGAAGTGCACACCATTTCATTAAGAATATAAAACAAAATTAAACTAAACAAATCAAAACAAACAAACAAACAAACCCAAACCAAACAAAACCCAACACAAACACACCAAATTCCCCCAAATATAAAGGCTAACATCTTCTAAATAATTGTTTATCTTCTTCTGGAAATTAAAATTGAAATCTGGTCACTTCCTTCTTAGTAGGGTCCATTTTGAAGTAGACAATTTCATCCTTGCTTACTGAGTCTGGTTACACATTAATGCACTGAATGAATAAAGAAATAGGTGAGAAAAGAAAGCTGATACAAATCTCTGACTTTCTGGATTTCAGAGACCACCTCAGTCTTTAGTTCTGTGCTCTTCCTGTATGTGCTGTGAAAGACACATTTGCTTCAGAAATTGTAAGTCTGTATTCCAGATAAATAAGAATGTATGTCTCTTAAATGTTGGTCCTGTATAAGGAAAGGGACCCATTTTCTTTCCAGATAAAAAAACCACACTTGGATTGTGAAGAACAGTTGTTCCTAGGAACCCCAAACTGAAGATGGTTAACTTCCAAGTAATGGATTGTTGTGGAGGACAAGCCCCATTTCCTATGGCTACTACTATTGACCCCTCCCTATTTAGTTTGCTTAATTCTCGGAATTCTTGTGTCTTGCATCATCATTAGCTTGTGACTCCCAATAAATAGCCTTTTCTCACCTGAACATATTCCTCACAGATCAGAAAGGGCAAGAAAGAAGTTCCAGGAAACTATAGACCAGTCAACCTCACCTCTATCCCTGGAAAAATGATTGACTCATTCTGGAGGTCATCTCTAGACACTTGGAAGAGAAGGAGTTTATCAGGAGTATTCAGCACGGATTTACCAAGGGGAAATGAATGTCATCTACTTTGAACTTAACAAGGCTTTTGACACTGTCTCCCATAACATACTTATGAGCAAGCTCTGAAGTGTGGGCTAGAAGAGCAGACAGTGAGATGGATTAGGAACTGGCTATGCAATGGAGTCCAAAGGTGGTGGTCAATAGTGCCAAGTCCATCTGGAGAGTCGTAACTAGTGGAGCTCCTCAGGGATCAGTGCTGGGCCCAATCCTATTCAACATCTTTATCAATGGCATTGATGAGGGCACAGAGTGTCTGCTCTGCAAGTTCGCTGATGACACCAAACTGAGAGGCTTGGCTGATACAGCTGAAGGCTGTGTGGCCATTCATTGAGACTTGGACAGACTGGAGAGCTGGGCACGAAGGAACCTAATGAGGTTCAACAAGGAAAACTGCAGAGTCCTGCACCTGGGAAGGAGCAATAAACTGCACCAGTACAGGTTAGGAGATGATCTGCTAGAGAGCAGCCATGTGGAGAAGGACACAGGAGTCCTGGTAGATAATAAGTTATACATGGTACAGCAATGTGCCCTTGTGGCCAAAAGGCTAATGAGATCCTAGAGTGCATTAAGAAGAGTGTGTCCAGTAGATCAAGGGAGTTTCTCCTCCCCCTCTGCTCTGCCTTAGTGAGACCTCACCTGGAATATTGCAGTTCTGAGCTTCCCAGTTCAAGAGGGACAGGGATTTACTTGAGAGAGTCCCGTGGAGGGCTACACACATGATTAAGGGACTGGAGCACTGCTTTATGAGGAGAGCCTGAGAGACCTGGGCCTTTTTAGTCTGGAGAGAAGATTGAGAGGGGATCTCATAAATGTATATAAAGATCTGATAGCTGGGCATCAAGAAAGAAGGAACAGCCTCTTCTCACTTGTGCCCTGTGACACAATGGATGTAAACTACAGCACAGGAAGTTCTATCTCAACGTGAGGAAGAACTTCTTTACTGTAAGGGTCACAGAGTACTGGAACAGGCTCCCCAGGAAGGTTATAAAGTTTCCTTCTCTGAAGATATTCAAGACCCATCTGCATGCATTCTGGTGTGACCTGCACTAGATTATATGGTCCTGCTCTGGGAAAGGGTGTTGAACTTCCACTTAAAAGACTACTTACCCTCACCGAAGAGAGCATTGTTAGTGTGAATTTTCCCTAATGGAACTACCAACAAAAGAAGTCCTTAGATCCCCAACATACTTGGCATATATATTGGATGTTAGACAAGAATCTCCCATCTTGTATAGTATTCACTTGCTTTGTACACTGTACACAGTACTCAGCACGTGTGAGTTCCAGAGTTCCAGTCCTGTCAAGACCAGCACCTTACATTATCAGTGGTGAAGGGCTTGCACATGGAGAAAGTTGCTGCCTGGGATATTGTAGCTGTCAGGGCTGAAGCCAGCCTTTGTGCTGTAAGCAAGGATCAGTCAGCTGTGACCCTCTCCTCTCCAACATCTCCTCCTTCTCCTCACCTCCCTTGACCTCATGCTTTGTGTGACAGCTGTGGAAAATCAACTTATCCTGCAAACCTGCTTTCTGCTGGCCAGCTGGCAGCATGGGCAAGGACCAGGAATGCCAGAACCTTACAGCTGTACATGTATCACTGCCTATCCATCTGTAGCATGTGCCATATGCCAGTCCCTGAAGTAAGCTGAGGAGGATACATCTGAAATGAAACTATTTCATCAGATACTAAAAGTGTTCCTTCCCCTTTTGTACCTTGCTCTTCTGATCTTTTCTGCTAGTAATTTATTCTCTTCTCCTTTTCTCTGTGCTCTAGGAATCATACTCAGGGAATTTATTCAAGTTTGTGACCCACTGCTATATATATTTTTTTAACAAGTGCAAAAAAATTCTCTGTGACCTTTTGAGTAAAAGGTGTGGCAAGTCCAACTTGTCCTGATAAGTAACGTAAATTTAGTAATTACTGCTCCATGAGTTCAAACAAATCTGTTCAGGCAATTTACGGTTGGTTCGATTTTCTTTCTCAGGAGGTCAGTACACTACATATGAATAGTGTGTAAGGGATAGAAGGTTAATTTAAAGGTATAGTCAGGTCTGTCTAACTAAAATAAGCATGCCCACCTAAGAACATATACATTTTCTCATCTTAGTTATTTAAAACATTTGCTTACTTAATGTTTTTCCCTTAAAAAGCAAAGGCAGATACTTCTTCAATTCCCAGAGTTTTGAACAGCTTAAAATAGAAGTGGCAAAAAGCCAGTGTGCTTAGCAATGTGCAGTGGTACTCTGAGGGCAAACATGAACAATAAAAATATCCTTCTGCACTGCAGGGCTGATCATATTTGACTGGAATGTATATTTCACTATCTGTTAAAGGATGAAGCCTTCAGCCCTTCCAAAAACACATCCTTCATCACAGGTGGAATGAAACTGTATGCAGAGAGAATTCAAAGCAGATATGCTGGGTTTATTTTGTTGGGGTTTTTTGTTTATTTGGGTTTCAAAAATTGTTTTCCTTTGTTGGATTGTTTTGGTTTGTTTGTTTTAAGGTAGATGTAGCTGAGAAAAGGATTGTACAGTACAGTAAAGCTTAAAGATGTCGGCAGTCTCTGACCTGTATACATGCATCTTGTTTAACCTTCTCACTCCACAAGGAAAAAAAATCAAGGCTTTGCAGGACAGCATTATTAAATTTTTATTACTCATGGCTCATTCTTCCAAGCAGACCCAAAGTTAATTTTCAAAACAAAATACACTAAGAAGCCCAACAGCAGTGCTCTTCTGGAATTACTGGCCTGCCTCTTCTCTTGGCTGTTACCTGCTGAGTGGACCTGGATGGTTAGCCATATGTTCAAGATTTCGTTTGAAAACTATGGCATTATTCATAGCACCTAACTTCAGGTATCTAACTTGAAAGCTCAAAATGCCCTCTCAGCGTGCCTCCTTCTTTCTTTGGATTGCATAGGGAATGTGTGCTCCTCAACTGGAAGTATAACAATTGCTCCTAAACTGCCTTCTCCAAGTAATTATGTGAATCATTTCCTTCTCCAATTTCCTTATTTTTCTTTACTTGTCCAAAAGTATATCTATAGTAGTACAAATTGTCATGGCAAGCCTGGCTCAGGTGCTTTCTACAGCAATAATTTAACAGTGTTGGTAGAAATTCTTTTTCTCTTGGAACTAAGTTAAAATTTAAAAGACTCAAGTCTGACTTTTTGGTAAGTTGGAATTATCCTCTTCTTTCTATTTCCTTCAAATATTTATACTGAATAAACCAAATTTGTTTGCACAACTCTGAGAAGCTGCCATCTGGCAACCTGCTGTCTTGATTCATGGCAGAGTGTTTTGTTCCTGCCAATTTCAAGCCTTTGTTTTAAAATCTGTGCTGAAAACAACCCAATCCTCCTTCCCCTGAAGTCAGTGGCAGAACTCCCACTAGTTTCTGAGGGGGAAGCATCAAGCCCAGACAGTAATGGAAGGTAATTTAAAAGATTTTTCAAAGTATCATCAAAGGAATTGCACTCTTAATTCTATTTGTTGCTGCTTTGAAAACATAATGGGAAGGTTTTGCATATATCAGTCAATGGCTCTAGGCAACTCGAAACTGTCTGAATTAAGCACTGTGCTTCTCAGTAAGGTCTGCTTTTTCTTTTTTCAAGGATAAATCTCCATGGGAAAATAAAGGAAAACATAGTGCATATAGTACTATGCACTCTATGGAAACTGTGTTAGAAGCTGGCAAGCAATTATATTATTCATCACACAGTACACAAAAGTTTTCTAAAATAAGTTGAATTTATAGGACATAAGACCATAAGTGCACTACTTAGGCTGAAATTCCATCAGATATTGAAAAGAAGGCAAGTTGAGTCCCAAGGATAGAGCGGGGTGTTTAAGAAACAATGGTGATTCACCATGCTCTTAACTTCTACAGATATCTTTTTACTTTGGAGGGAGCTGGATCACTTTTCCCTAGTGTTTTCTTAAGTGACAAATTTGAGCTACGCCACATTTGTAGGCTTCTGTGGCTAGGCACAAACCTGAAACCTTGATGACCTGTGAATACAAAATGTGTGAAACACTGCTTAGCTTTATCTAACATCTCCATACTGTTGCCAATCATAGAATCAAGCAGGTTGGAAAAGACCTCCAAGATCATCCAGTCCAACCTAGCACTCAGCCCTGTCCAATCAACTGGACCATGGCACTAAGTGCCTCATCCAGTCTTTTCTTGAACACCCCCAAGGATGGTGACTCCACCGTCTCCCTGGGCAGCCCATTCCAATGGCAAATCACTCTCTCTGTGCAGAAGTTCCTGCATACATCACCCCTTTCCCAGGGCAATAAGTTGGCCTCTTGTTCTGGTCCAGTTCCAGATGAATTTCACTCTGCACCCCTGTAATTGCTCTATAGTTTTAGCCATGCATAAATATATATTTTATTTCCTTTATTTAAAATAATTGTAGAGTGTTACTGGTACAAAACAGCTGTAATATTCTGATCTCAGATAGCTGCATGACACGGGGAAGAAAAATGATACCTGCTGAGACCTCTGGGTTTGTAAATAGCTGTTCTTATTAGTAGTTCTGATCTTTCCTTCCCTACTGCAGACTGCCAGTTTCATCCTAGATGTATAGATATTATTTGAAAAGTAAATTCAGAGCAGATGTGTAGAAGTACTTGCTACTAGCAATTAAGATTCACAGCATACAGGGTTAAGCAGGACACAATCTGCAAAGAAAAAGCAGAACAAAAACACAGGCAGAGATGAGAAGTCATCTGCCCTAAGCTGAGTGGTATAGTTCATACACAGGTCTTCTTTAAACACTCATCCTTGCTGTGCCTGCAGGAAATGAAGATTCTTGGCACCACTGCTGTTTTAAATAATGGACTAATTTTGTGTTTAAGTGATGGAATGTGAGCCAGATTGGCTTCCTACAGGTAGAAGGAAACCACTACTGATCCTCCTTGTATACACGGTAAACATCTGTGGTCATTGTCTATGGAGTAAAGGAAATTTAATTGCTGAGGCTGGGAGCTGGGTTTTTCAAAAGAAGAGATCTAAATGTTTGAAATTTTGCTTCTAATTGTTTTACTTTATTTGTCTGTTTCATTCCTTCCCCTCTCATTGCAGATATCAAAGCATTTTAATTTTAAGTACATTTAAACCAACTCCATACTACAGGTCTTACCATCTTAGTCAGGTACTAGTTACTGCTACTTTTCCTGTTATCTTTGGTTACAGAACAACATACAGAGCCTAGCTAATACACTGTAGCTGCATGTTATTTGGTCCAAACTTCCTGTGTGAAAAGTGTATTGCAAATGTGAAACATTGCACCTTAATCCAGGCTGTTTTTTAACTTGTGGAATAGCCATAGAATTCCTCTGAAATTTGTAGTTGGACACTTGACACTGGGCTTGCTCTCTGGCCCAGAAAGTTAGCTGTGGGCTGGTCAGTAAGACTCACTGTGATTCTTACAAACACAGTGACGTCTTCTCCTTTGAAAGACAAACAAAGCTAAGTGCCTCAAACTGTTGTGACTGGGAAAATGCCAAAAACAACCCCAAAAAAATAATCCATTTAAAGAAAAGGTAAACATTTGAGAACAAATCTGGGATCTTGACTTAGAGTATAAATCTGCAAGTATTTTGCTTTGGCTTTGTATGCTTTCCCATCTTTTCTGCGGGTGTAAATATATCCTGAAGTATGAGGATGGGAGCAGTGTTACTGATCCATCTCTAAAACAAAGTATTTTGTTCCCACTGTATATTACTCCTTACAGCAGCCTGAATGTAAACTTTCATTTCCTGTGGCACTAGGAAATGCACGTGTTCAGCGGGGAGCAACAGGCAGAATTATTCAAGGGAGACCATGTGCTTCAGTAGTTGCAGCAGGGAACTTGAAAAGGTCCTGGCCTGATTTCAACATCTTTCTGGGTCATTCACTCACTGTGAGACCTTAGATTACTCACTTGACCTCAATCACACCAGCTGCAAAGGCAGGTAAAGAAGGTCTACTCTGCAGAGAAGATGCTGGATTAATACTGAATTACAGTATTTTCAACTGCCAGCATATGAGTTTCATAGGTGTAAAAAGTATTCAAAGGTAAATCACTTCTAGTACCTGTTTATGAGGCAGTGGCCATATATGCTCTTTCATGGATCACTTCATAGTCCATATGACAGCATTAGCTGTCATGCCCTTCACATGTATGGACTTAAGCTGGCTAAATGATGATGAGTTAGCTAGCTAAGATAACAAGTATTTAAGGAAGATAAATTGTCTCCTAGCTGAACTCCAATGGTCAACAAACAGAGCCTGAAACGTTTTAGTATAGCTTTGCTTAAGCCAGGCGACGTGACAGACTGTGTAGAGTCAGACTCAGCAGGTCTCTGGTGCATTGCCAGCCAGAATGTGCAGCAAGCCTCCTACCTGAGAAAAAGTCGCATTCGTCAGAGGACGTGGTCAAAAGTGTCCCATGACAAATTGCACAGGGAACGTCACTGCTCACATGAATGAGGTTAAATGTTGCTGTGACTTCACTTTCCCCATTGTGCCTTTTTCCCCATCACTTAGTTTTATTCATTAAAATATTCTGATACAGTTATAAACAAATATTCAATAAATGTTATCCATTAAAATGTTCCATATGTTCCATTCCTTAGTGCTGCCTCACACCCTGTGAAGCACAATTGGAAATTGCTGGGTTTAGGAATGAGATGAGAAATATTCAGAAAAATCTAAATTGACCTCAAGGAAGCCTTAAATTGGAATTCCTAAGGAAAGTGCTTATGTGACATTCATCTGATTCATCTTGTATAAACTCCTAATAGTAATGATGGAATGATCACCTCTAGTGAGAATTACTAGTCAAATTTGTTTCTACACTGTAATATAGTTATTCTACAATTAGTTCAGGTGTACTGAGAAGTTCCTAAGATTTGCTCTGAACACTTTTTTTCCTGTTTCACTTCTCTTTCCCTTTCCCCTTCTCTTTCTCCTTCTTCTCTTCACTTTTCCTTCTTCTAATTTCTGTGTCCTCCCTCCTCTTCCCCTTTGCCTCCTTCTGGCAGTTATAGGGTTAACACTCTAGTTTCATTCAAAATATTAAATAAAGAATTGTATTGAGAGCAGAAGAACAACAATAAGATAAATCTATATAATTTCATTCATTTGTTGGACTAGTATATAATCTAAAGTATATACGATTTTTGTTCTTCTTCACCTTTTTGCCTCCTGCTTTCTTTGCTCCTTAACTCCTCACCACTGGCTGATTTCTGCACTAACCTTAGCTGAGTAATAACAGTTGCAGCCTTCTCTGTTTTCTCATTGGGAGAAGGAGTAGAAGGTGCTTCTGGGTTTTGTCCAGTGGGTTTGAGGAACAATTCAAGGGGACTCCTGTGTGGATCCTTGTGCTATTTCCAAATCATACATAATTGTAAATATTTGTGAATGTGTTTTTGTACACATTTTTTCATTATATGCTTGTAAATTTTAGCTTGCTGTAAACATATACCTTCATTTGCTTCTAAGTCTTCTGAGCTGGTCTGGTACATTAATTCAAGAGTAATTTCAACTTACCACACTCCTCCTAGACCACTCTAGCTTCTTCTTCTTTTTTTTTTTTTTTTTCTTTTCCCCTCTCCTTTCTTCACTCTCTCTCTCTTTCTTTCTTTATGTTTTTCTTTTCACAGAGGGAAGGTACTGGTGGAGAAATGTACTCAAATTTTGTTATCATGCTTTTCTTTCTTTTCCTGGGCAAATTTCTTTCCTGCTCTGATGTCAGTCTTAGAATAGAATAGAATCATAGAATCAACCAGGTTGGAAGAGACCTCCAAGATCATCCAGTCCAACCTAGCACCCAGTCCTATCCAATCAACTAGACCATGGCACTAAGTGCCTCAGACAGCCTTTTCTTTAACACCAGGGATGGCGACTCCACCACCTCCCTGGGCAGCCCATTCCAATGCCAATCACTCTCTCTCTGGGAAGAACTTCCTCCTAACATCCAGCCTATACCTCCCCCGGCACAACTTGAGACTGTGTCCCCTTTTCTGTTTCTGCTTGTTAGTATAAACTAAAATGAAGCAATATGCAGTCAAAGATTACACCATGAATCACATCATTGATTCTCATTTTGGGTTTGTAGTAAAAAAGAATGCTACAAAATTAAGCTTCCCAAACAGAGTTGGGTTACATTTATGGAAGTACAATCCTTGGGAAATCTACAGTGATCTAATTTGCTCCATGTCATTTTTTGGACAAAAACAGTCTTTAAAAGTTCTGCATATATTTAGATATGGTTGCTGCACAGATAATGTTTTTTCTTTTGGTCAAATTTTAATTCCATGTATTTTTAGGCCTTTTTTATTTCTAGCTCCTTTAAAGTTAATGTTTTGATGAGAAGAACTAGATTACAGGCTGTGAAAGAGAAACAATGGTGGTGTCTACTTCACTCATAGGCTTGCTGAGAGGTATAAGATCAAGAGTGTAAACATAGATAGGACAGTTGCTCTCTGACCAGGCTCTGGGCTGCATCTCTCTAACCTCATCTTCTGCCTCTCTGATTGGTCCACCTGCTTCCTAACTCCCATGGCCAAACCTCCATTCTTCCTTGGGCAAAAGGCAATGTCTGGGGTAAGGTAGAGAGGGGTGTGAGAAGGTGGAAGGGGAGTTAGGAGCCCGTCCTGGAGACTCCGGTTTCTAGGAGGGTAGTTGTGTTTCCATATTACCTTTTACCTTGTATATTCCTGTATATAACTGTATATACTGTAAATATCTGCTTGTACATTGTGCTAAACTGTAAATATAAAAGCTTCCTTCAATTTCCAGAGCTGACTGAGTCTAGTCTGGGTGATTTCTAAAGTGTGTGTGTGTGGGGGGGGTGTGTGTGTGTGTGTGGTGTAACACCCAAACCATCACAACTTCCCATTAACTTATATGGGGTGTGATGTTGGTTGTATTTTAACTTGTTTCTTAAACTAATTAATTAAGTCTTGTTTGCTCATTTTATGTTTATTTCCTATGGAACTAAACCTTAGGTTCTGAGGATTGGTTTTTTTTTTACCACAAAAGAGAAGCTGATTGATGGAATTTACCTTTTGTGAAACCAAACAATAACTTAATCCTAGAAGGAAATCCTGTGATGTATTGTTACACACCTTTGTCCAAAGGATTTTTAAGCATATATTGAAAGATATTCATAGTTGATGCACTGGATTTTACAAAATATGTAGGCATAAATTACTCTTGAGGAGCTGCACAATAGTGATGCCAAAATCCAGATCTTTTCTTCAGAGTCAAGAGCAGTACATCTCTTCTAAAGTGTACAGGTATCACGAAATGCAGCTTCCATGGATCAGTAAAATGAAGAGATACAGGTGTGCCACCCATATCAAGAGTCCTGGAGTTTAAGCTGTTTGTAAAAACAGTACACACAGAGAAACATCATCCAGGCAGACTGGCAATATTTGACAAATAATCATAGAATCTTAGAATTGTTCAGGCTGGAAAAGACCTCTAAGATTTTTGAGTGCAACAGTTACCCTAACACCACCGTGGCCCTTAAAGCAGATCTTGAAGTTCCCTGTCTACATGTCGTTGAACACCTACAGAGACCTACAGAGGTGGTGATTTCACTACCTCCCTGGACAGCCTATTCTAATGCCTGACCACCCTTTCAGTAAATGGGCTTTTTGCCTTTTTCCAATCTTGTGCCTCCCTGGGTGCAATTTGAGGCCATTTCCTCTCTTTTATCACTTGATACTAGGGAGAAGAAACTAATCCCCAACTCACTACAACCTCCTTTCTAGTAGTTGTAGAGAGTGACGAGATCCTTCAACTTCCTCTTCCCCGGGCTAAAGAGACCAGGTTCCCTCATTTGCTCCTCACAGGACTTGTTCTCTACATTCTCCACCAGCTTTCTTGCCTTTCTCTGGACCCGCTCTGGCACACCACTACTCTTCTTGTAGTGAGTGACTCAAAACTGAACACAGTATTCAAGATGCAGCCTCGCCAGTGCCAAGTTCTGATTTTTTTTCTATGTCCTGACTTTATTAGATTTGATTAGATAGTAAGCTGAATAGTAACACAAAACAGAACTGGACAAGATGGTTTTATCTGCTTTTGTCTCCAACTGTAAGGAGAAATACAGGTGTTTTGAGAGTTGCAATGAGCTTTATGCAGGTTGTATGGCTTATGCCTGCAGTTCAATACAATGTGCTGTGAAGTGGTTGTGGCAGTTAGGGATGGCAGTAATCCACAGCAGCCCCAGTTTAAATCTAGCTGAAAGCAGGAATGCTTACAAATGAGAGTGCCTCTGAGTTTACTGGCAGTATCTGCACATAAGAGATGTCTGATGGAAAGGCATGCTACTTCACTACTTTCTAATTGCCCTATGAAGCTTGTTCTCATACAAAACTTGCCTACAGAAGTGATTCTCAAATGCTTCTTCAACACCTGTGCTCCTCATGATAGTTCATCTCTCATCTCATCTCACTGTATCTTGTGCTTTCAAATGCTAAGCTTTCTTTCTTAATCTTGCAGCTGATAAAAATAAACAAATGAACATTGAAAACAAAAGTGCAATAATGTTACTTAGTGGCAAATACATTTGTTTTAGGAAGAACCACATGCTTCAAATTCTAAAAGTTCATATGTGGAGGGTTAAAGACACGCTTTGTGGATATGTTGTAACATATACCCAGAATCCCTCTCTTCCCAGGTCATCACTGCCCTGTCAGAAGTGCCTTCAGCCTTGTAGCAATGCCATATCTGTTCCTCTAAGGAGAACAATAGACATGCTTCTGCTCAGCTGCATCAGAACTAGCACCCAATTATTTTTCTTGCCACAGGGCTTTTATTTACATGTATGCATGAATACATTTTTTTCATACTTCATTTTTCATACTTGTTTATCGT
Source organism: Pogoniulus pusillus (assembly GCF_015220805.1). Taxonomy (NCBI): domain Eukaryota; kingdom Metazoa; phylum Chordata; class Aves; order Piciformes; family Lybiidae; genus Pogoniulus; species Pogoniulus pusillus. Next base: position 35,179,755 of record NC_087268.1, on the reverse strand, counting down.
TGCAGAACTCAAAATAACTCCACATTAATTCTCAAGAAGAATATTTGTGTAATAGATTTGATATGAATAACGTTAAAGAATATGTTTTAGAATATCCACAGGGACTTTGTGATGGAATCATAAAATCACAAAATCACAGAATTGTTTCCATTGGAAAAGACCTTTGAGATCATCGAGTCCAATCATCAACTATGGCCATTAAACCATGTACCAAAGTTCCATGTCCACACATTTTGAACACCTCCAGGGCTGGTGACTCTAACACCACCCTGGGTGGCCTACTTCCAATACATGACCACTCTTTCAATGAAGAATTTTTTTTCCTAATAACGGAAGAAGGAGGCATATTCACAGGATAGGAAGCTTGCTTTAGGGTTCTGTCACTCATGTAAGCTGAAATTAAGAAGCTGCATTAAACAGTCAACCAACATTTGAAAAGAAGCATGCTGATCTGATTTTCTTTCTCAGAGCTAGGAGGGCTTTGGAAAACTTTTGCTTTTCATTTCTCTTTGTTGCTTTCTTGCTTTTGCTGTCAGTATTTGCAGAAATAGCTTGAGAAAATATGTATGTGTCTCTGTGTATATGTACACTGACAAGTATTTTTTTTAAGATGCAAGCATAGTATTTATTGACTTTTGTTTAAACTTTTCTACATCTTTCTAACCTGTTCTTGGTGAAAAGCCAGGAAGATAATGGCAGAATGTAAGATTTTATGACAGCAAATACTTTACAGGCATTTTGAGGGCCCTGTACTGCAGACTAAAACTTGTTAGGGTAAGCATTTTTTAATTCTAAGTGTCATACAATGATCTGATGCAGCATATTTTTGTTAAACCAAAAGCAAATAACTTGTTTGCTGAGTGCGAGGTCCTGGGAATGCACAGAAAGAGAAGAAATGTCAAGCCACTGATAAATTATATTTCAAGAAAGATAGATTCCTACTGACATCTTTAAGCCATCAGAATTGGGTTTATAAGGGCACATACCTATAGTCTAGATTTTTTTCTCCTAGGAATATAGAAAGGAAAACAAGAAGGGTAAAACTGTGTCTTGAAAAAATGACCAGCAGTTTAAGTATGCTGTTGCATTTTCAGCATAGCTGCTTACTCTAAATTAGGAAATCCAAGTGTGTGTGTGTGATAATTCACTTTGATTAGTGTTATTTTCATTAGCTACTAATTCTCTTCTTCTAAGAGAAATTTTATTCTAAAATCAGCAGTAAAATTTGTGTAAAGTGAGGGAAAGCAGAGAAAACTTTTTGTGATCTGAAAAAGTTTACCTAATTGAAAGTTTGCTTTAACTCTTAAAGGAAAAATATTTTGGCTGTAGGGTTTGGTAAAAATGTATTTCCAATAATTAAGTAGTTTCTAGGTTGATCGATGTACCTAACTCATTATCAGCTACAAAATTCCTTTAATGACTTATTGTTCTCTTTGTATTTCTAAAGGCAATTTCTGTTTTCAAATAAGTGTATATAGATAGTGCAGGTGGTTCTGGACGTATCTTTTACAATCCAGTAAATACAAAGGTGGCTGTAAGTATTAATGGAAACAGTATCAGGAAACAAAAGACTGTTAATCTCAGTTGAGAATTAACTTCCATTGATTATCCAGGCTAAATTTCTATGTATCTGTGTCTCACTTACCTCTTCTGCAATATATCTTCTGCTTCTCAGGTAGAAATCAAGTTCTATGCCCTTTCATTCAGAATAATGCTGTGCAAATTGTGAGCCTGGACTTGTATAAAAACAAGGAAGGAGCTTTTAAAGCAAGCCACAATAATTTCCAACTGCATGTAACTGTAATGCCATACATTTGCTTTGGGTTTTTAAACACAAGACCTGTTTTGATTTTTTATTACAATGGATGAAAAAGAACATAAAGTACTCCTCTGCATCTAGACACCTAGAGATCTGTCAGCTACATTTAGTGGCTGATAATGAAAATGGTTGTTGAAAGACAGAAGAAATGTGATATGGGTGTGCAGTCTTCAATATTCTTATTGTTGATTACATTTTGAAGGGTTTTGTCTGAGGATATTAAAAATGGAGACTGGGAACTTCTTAATGAGCCATTTCCTTAATGAGAATATCTATAAATTGTGAAGACTAAAAGATATCTATTTGAATGCCTTATAGGTGAAAAAGAGAATTTATGTTGACAAGAAACACTAATTTCAGCCCAGCCAAACAACCAAGGCGTACTCTTTGGATGGTCACTCCCTACTTTGTCTCTGTTGTAACACATTTCATCAGACTGGATCTGTAGGCTACTTTAATCTCTCTCAAAAATATTAATTGTTGATTTTTTATAAAGTAGCCCAGACCTTTTTAAGTTGGTGATTTACTTTGAAAGATGGGACATGAGGTAGTTTCATATTTCAGATGAAGATTCCTCTGAGGCACTCTAGTATGTCTCTGTCTTGCATGTCTCTAGGTTTGTGCATGGAAAACTAATGAAAATCTAAAAATTCAAAATGAAATGCTAAATTCTCCATCCTCCCCAGTAGGAACTTGCTTTTCCATGAGAAATTTGAAACCATTAAATCATAAGGGAAGCTAATGTGATCAGCAGGAAACACTCAACTTCTTGAAATGTGTTCATTTTGCAGCTACAGAGATTTCCATCTGGAATGTCCCTGATAGTAATTAATTTCCCCTTACAGCACTGTTTTCATTCCCTTACTGGGAAGAGCACTACAAAACCTGGCTCTACTGTAGCACCTGGGAAGAAAGACAAGACACTCCTACTTCTTGCTGTCCCTTTATCAAAACTAAATTCAGGTGGAAATTTCACTCCCTGTATATTGATGTGATTAATGAGATGATATGAGTGCCAGTGCTAAATACACCATAGTACTCATAAAATGTTTGATTTACTGGTACCCTTTTCTCTGGATGCTTAATACTAGTGTAATGGGCTGCATTCCCAATTGTTTTGTCACATCTTTGCTACACAACCAGAGCCTACATTGAAACTGAGACTCATTTTAATTATTGAATTAACACAATTTCATGGTTGACATGCTTTTTTCTCACCTCTGGGCTTTATATTTACTGGTTTGCTCTGATCTTTTTCCCTATTGGTGCAAGAAAAAATTAATGTATTTGCTCATTGCTCTTGCACTGCTATCAATAACAATCCCAAATTAAATTTTACCTGAAGAAACAGTCTTGCATCAAAACTTTTCCTTACAGCTCCTTATGTATTTAAAAAAGCTCAAGACATCATTTCACAGTTACAGGCATACATTTCCATTTCAGGATACTTATATCCAAATGATCTGTTATATATTTTTTGTGGCTGTTTATTTCTTGAAACATATCCCAGATTACGGAGGCTGTGCTAGTTTGAAGCAGGCTAGAATGTTTTGGTGAAAAGAACTAGATAATAGGCTACGAAAGGAAAACATGGTTGTGTCTCCTCCTCTCACACTCTCGCTGAGAAGTATGGGAACAAGAAAATAAACATTAGATAACTTTCGCCATTTTTTCTCTGCTCTGCTTTTGACTTCAGACTGAACAACATCTTCTTAACCTCACTGCCACTAACCTTGCTCCTTAACCTCTTGGCTGCACCTCTATTCTTTCTCAGGATTGGGGTAAGGTTGAGAGGGGCAGGGGAAGGTGCAGGAGTGGTTGAGAGCCCCTCCTGGAGACTCAAGTTTCTGGGAGGGGAGTTGTGCTTCTGTATTACTTTTACCTTGTATATTTTTGTATATTTCTGTATATAACTGTATATACTGTAAATATCTGCTTGTATATTGTGCTAGCTGTAAATAAATAGCTTCATTTATATTCCCAGAGCCCGTCTGAGTTATCTGGGGCATTTCTAAAAGTGGGGGGGGGGGGGGGGGGGGGGGAGGGACAGGATAGAAGCCAAACCACCACAGAGGCATAGAAACTGTCAACCCGGGCCTTGGCCTGCCTCTTAATATAGAGTGTTGTGTTCAAACAATATAGAAGCCAAGGTTCAGGTTCCAGAGTGTTCAAGTGTTCAGAAAGTTTAGAGATCCAGAATATCCAAGCCTTCATCTGACACAGATTCTTGAGGCCCACATTCAGACATATCTGTGCAGTATCAATAAAGATTACGTTATCCTCTGCTGTAGCAGTTCCCCATCATCAGTACTAAAAGAATTTGAATGAGTGTGGTAGATGGCCACATAGGCCCAAATAGGCTTACATATGCCTGTGCTTGCCTGGACATGTTTTCCCGCCCAAACCAGAGGTAAACACATTAAACGGACAAAAGGGGCACAGCAGACCTGGTGCCACAAAGCCTGGCTTGCCCTGGTTATATAATGTGGATGTAAACTGGTTGCATAAGCCCACGCACTTAGCATGTGGCCCACCTATGCTCTTCCCATATTTGAGGGCACTAGACTTGTGGACCCTTCCTAATTTGGTGTGTTTTGGCTGACTGCCAGATGCCTATTGGACAATGTTGTGGCCAAAGGGCCATCAATCTCAGCCCATATCTGATAAACAGGGCAATTCAGGTAAACAAGATGCTCTTGCCACTCTCTCCGCTCACCTCTCCCTGCCTGCCTGCTGCCTGGGGCCACTGCCTTTATCCGCTATACCTGACCCTTTGTGCCATGGCAGTTTGCACCAATCCAGTGGATGACCGGAGGAGGCGTTCCCGGCCGGCCGCCACTCCAGCCCGCTGCATCAGCCTGATCGTGCCCGTGGAACCTTCTCAGACAGCTTGCCTCAAATTCGAATTGAACTATTAGCTCCACATGAAATCAACCACGTGGCTTTTGCTATTGTATAGGGTTAACACTCCTGGGGGAGTGACCCTGAACCTGACCCTAGGGGTCTTGGCCCCTCCTCAGGGGTGGGCCACACTCCAGGTGATGGTTAGCCCACTCCCCCCACTTCCTGTGGTATAAAAGACAGGAGCTTTCCTGCTTCTGGGTCTTTTTCTCTCTCTCTCTCTCACTTCGCTCCCCTGGTCGGGATTCGAACCTGAGTCTCCTGCATGGCAGGTGAGAATTCTACCACTGAGGCAAAGTTCCTGTCTCCTGGAGTGTGGCCCACCCCTGAGGAGGGGCCAAGACCCCTAGGGTCAGGTTCAGGGTCACTCCCCCAGGAGTGTTAACCCTATACAGCTATATATATTTTGGGACCACAGCTACTGAGACTTCCAATTAGTGAATATTTGCACTCTCTTGATTCAAGTTGCTAAGGAATTTCATTGACTTTACCAGTGGCACTTTATGCCACAAGACTCTCTGACCAGAACATTCCAAAAACCTCTATCAAATTGCTTAATTCAGCTGTAAATAGACATTCTGTAGAATAGTTTCACTAACCGTGCACAAAAAATTTGTGTGGGTTAGCTGAACAGAATTTTGGGGGAAATTCTCCTTGTATATATATTAATAAATTATTTAATAACCTTCAAATCGGCCTCATATCTCACCCCAAACGCAGACTCAAACTCCTCTATAACAACGAGTAGCTCTTTTTCTTT